>NW_027466964.1:65000-102500 GCF_046128005.1 Genypterus blacodes
AAAGTCTCGTATTTATAATTGAGTTCATAAAAACGTAATTTTCCTCAAAGACGTAAAAAAAAATATAAAATATAAAAAGTTCAAATGTTTGTTGTCAGGATTTTGAAGGTTCAATTTCAAGATTCAGTTTATAAAGATGTGAAATGGAAACGACAGAATCCTTCAGGTTAGAGGAACATAGACATATGGTGTGTGTGTGTGTGTGTGTGTGTGTGTGTGTGTGTGTGTGTGTGTGTGTGTGTGTGTGTGCGTGTTGTTATGTTGCTTTGTAATACTTTGATGTGTGAGTATGAAGCTCCAGATTCTCTGTCAGGTACGTTTGATTTGCAATAGAAGGTTAAAGGTCAGGCAGGATCAGAAGGCATTGTGGGAAACTGAGTGAATGTAGTAACAGAAGGGGAAGCAGACAAAGAACCACGACGTCACAGAGTGATGATGTCACCGCTCCACGTTTCCTTTACATTGCTTTTATTTCCCGGCCGTCGTCGTCGTTGGTTCCCCGCTGCGGCGAAGGAGGCGTGGCTTGATGTGAGTGATTGATGTGACGGGCGGTCCGGCTCTCTGCTCCCTTCACTGAACGAGCAGGAAACAGGCTGCAGACGCACAGCGGCGGCCTTGGCGGGGGCATTAAGTGGCGTCTCAGGGAGGCTCAGGCGTTTGCGTCATCGCTGGGGGATGAATGAAGGAGGGAATGACATCATCTCAGCGACCTTCAGCAAACATCACAGAGCGTCCTGTTGCTGAGAGACGTCTTCATCATCGTCTGGGAGAGAAGCTGGAGCCAGGAGCTCTGTTGTTTTAGTTTCACTGTGGTTGTGAAGAATAATCCCTGTCAATCAAACAGATGGACTTCCTCCTCTCTGTCCCACTGAACTGTGACAAATGTGTCCAAATGTGATGGACCGGGAGGAAGCAGCGCCCCTGTGTCTGCGCTCTCATTGGCTGTAGCTGATGTGACACACGCTGGTTAGCTCCTGAGCGCCACACGAGGGTCCGAGCTCACGGCGCCACAGCGTGATTTAGCATCGTTCAGATTTGGTGGACGGGGTTAATAAAACACAGTGTTGTTGTGTGAAGGAGGAGTGAGAGTGTGAGCTAAAGCCTCACACCTGTATTGATCACACTATGTGGACACACGCGTGTCCACATACTTGTGGCCGTGTGCCCCAGCAGGTGTGAGCTCAGTTTATTGGATCCAAACATGATGTGAGTGTTTGTCTCTGCTGATTGAATCTCAGCCTCTCTGTTCTCCTCACAGCTCAGAGCAGCCGGCCTCTTTCCCACAAACACACTTGGCAGAGTCCATTGTTGCAAACCAATGTTTGTCGACTCAGCCTGTCAGTGTCGCCGCCTCAGCAAAGCCACTCTGAGCGTGGAGTCACGGCGCCCGGGCACGGGGCGGCGTGCGTTTGCCGCCCTGAGAACGGTGAGGGCCTCCCCCTTTGGCTGCCGGGGAGGCGTGGCTCCGGGAGGCTCCTCTTCCTCACCACCTTCAGCAGATGGGCCGACGTCTCGCTGCTGCCCGAACGTGACGACTCAACAATATGTCGGGTTAACGCCTTCTGAAGCTGTCACTCCAGTGATTACACCACCTGTTCCCATAGAAACCGAATAATTATCGCCTACATCAGTTTGACTAATCCTGCGGTCCATAATCTTATGAGGAGAAACGTTGTGAGCGTCTTCACTGAGCGGCGGCGGCGGCGGCGGGGCTGAGGCTAACGGAGCAGAGGCTTCTTACAATAGAGTCTGTCGCTGTCGCCTCAGGCATATGCTGAGGAGACGCATGATGTCATCAATAACAATATTTACATATCGCTCAGTAACACCAGCGCTGATTCATCCTGAGTGCAGCCCCCAGCAGCTCTCCATGAAGGATGGTTTTCACTCAGATGGTCCCGTAGAGTCGCACGTTTAGGACTGAAACGTTCCCTCATTTGTCTGTGAAGGCGACGGCCCAGAAACCTCCGCAGGAACCCGGGACTCCCAGACTCCAGGGAGGGAAACGCTGACCCACTTCACTTCACACTTCTGTGACGCAGGACCTGAACCTTATTTAACTCTTTACACTCTCACACGTGAAGCTGCAGGTCCACAGATCTCACTCCTACTGCAGGAGAACCTAATCAATAAGACGATCAAACTGATTGATCTGTCATCAGAAACCCTCTGCAGCTCTGACCCTCACATGTGACCTCTGCTCAGGGGTCAATCTGTGACAGCAGTACACACACACACACACAGACACACACACACACACACACGCGCGCACAAATGCTGACACACACACACGCGCAAAAACGCTGACACACACACACACACACACACACACACACAAAGACACACACACACACACACACACACACACACACACACACACACACACACAGTCATACAGTCACACAGTCACACACACACACACAGTCACACACATAAACAAACACACACACACACACACACACACACACACACACACACACACACACACACACACACACACACACACACACATTTGGCCGATGTGGAGCCTCCAGTTCAGCTCACCTGCAGCTGTTTGGACAGCCCTGTCCCGCTGGGAGGACAAAGGCGTCGTCATGGCGTCAGAGGACACAGAGTGTGTGTCTGTGTGTAATGAGGCCTGGGAGCAGCACACACACACACACACTCACTCCCCCCTCTAATACGCTCTGAAAACAAGAGAGTAAACAGAGATCATGTTCACACTTTGTGAAGTGTCCAGAGGCGTATGGATGTGGCCTCAGTGTGCACAGCGGTGCTGCAGACAGGATCAATGTGTTTGTGCACATTAAAGCATTAGAGGTTTGAGTATGGAGCCTAAATGTGTAAATGGAAGCAGCAGATCAATCAGGCTTGGTTATCATCTGAAACACCGGCGGCCTTAATGGAGCAGCTGATCACACATGTGACCACCAAGGGCACAGCGCTGACCTTTACCACAGAGGTCACAGCTGTGCCAGCCTCGCCTCAGCCCGCATTACAATACAGAGCAACGCTGCTGCTGCTACCCAGCATGCCTCACTGATTGGGGGGGGGGGGCTGGAGATGAAGAGAACCAGAGGTGAAGAGGAGGAGGAGGAGGAGGAGGAGGAGACACAAACAGCATCATCAGATGGCAGCAGGCAGCTGCGTCCATACGAAGGCGAGCGAAGGCGTTTGTGTTACAGAGACATGGGGACGTCTTCTGTTTCCTGTCCTCCATGCTGCTCTCTGTGCTGCTCTGTGCTGCTCTGTGCTGCTCTGTGCTGCAGTGCTATTCTGAGAGAGAGACATCTCTGCCCACACACACACAGGGAGGGAGGGATGAAGAGAGAGAGAGGGTGTGTGTGTGTAGGGGCCACCGCTGTGCCAACACACGGCCTGTTAGGACGAAGAGCAGGGATACAGGCGGACAGACAGGAAAACAGGCAGAGCGACAGGCAGAGAGCGTCCATGTGGTTGGACAGACAGGTGGTTGTGATGATGCCTGAAGATGAAGATGCAAGTGTGTTTGTGTTAACGTAGATAAGAAGCGACGTGGCGGTGATGATGTCATTGATGACGTTGTTGTAGTCTGGGGATGATTGACACTCAGGTCATTTATCAAACGAGCCTAAACTAACGAGAGAGGAGGAAGAAGTGAGATCATAAAAAGAGGTTTGGTCTGTTCGGAGTTGAATTGTGTGTGTGTGTGTGTGTGTGTGTGTGTGTGTTTGTGTGTGTGTGTGTGTGTGTGTGTGTGTGTGTGTGCTTTGAAGGCTTTTATGGTTTCCTCCCTGAATAGACTTGGTTAAAGGTTAAGGTTATCTGTGGTCTCTCTCTCTCTCTCTCTCTCTCTCTCTCTCTCTCTCTCTCTCTCTCTCTCTCTCTCTCTCTCTCTCTCTCTCCCCCTCTGTCTCTCTCTCTCTCTCTGTCTCTCTCTCTCTCCCCCTCTGTCTCTCCCTCCCCCTCTCTCTCTCTCTCTCCCCCTCCCTCTCTTTCCTGTGTCTCTCTGTCACATGAGTCCATATGGCATCTGTCATTTTCCTCTGCTCCGTGTTTATTAAAGTCACGTCTGCTCTCGTCTCCTCTGCCAGCTGATGTTCTGTGTGTGTGTGTTTGTGTGTGTGTGTGTGTGGGGGGGTCATATATATCTATATATACTCGTATAACTTCCATACGTCCCTCAGTAACGTAGGATCTGAAGCTTATTGAGGCGTTCATGGGGCTATGATTGAGTCTCAGGTCCTCCAGAGACGTAGAGAGTGAAGTGGAATATTTACAAATGAGCCAATGAGACATCATCAGGAGCTCAGAACTTATCAATCGACCCTCAGCAGCTCAGATTCTTTCCTCACTCAAACATGCACCTTGTTCTCTTCTCTTGCAGTGTGAACCTGAAAGCTGAGTGAAGAAGAAGAAAGACAGACGAAAACAAAGACAGGAGAGGACAAACGGACTCGGATCTCTTTGGGACCTGAGGGTTTTTTTCTGCTGCTTTAAAAAGCAGAAGCTCTGCACTAATTACTCTCACTCCGCTCCTTACATGCCGGGGTCCAGGTGTTAGGCTCGGCCCCCTTCCATCCGCCATTTCGTCCAAAATCGAGACCAAATCCAGGTTCCAAACTGACTGAGTCAAGAGAAGAAGCAGAAACAACTCCACTCACCACACTCGATCAGTTTCATTGCATTAAAATCGTATTTCAGAGCGAAAACACCAACAAAGACGGGGGCGTAAACGTGGGTGTCCCCCTCCGTGTCTTCACTGTCTTTTCTGCTCTTAGCGTGAGGACAGAGTGACTTCTGTCCCTCAGTGCTTTATGCTCCGAAGGGCTTTAAAAACCGATCCTCTTATAGATCTTTTATAGTTTGTCTGTGCTCCGTCAGCTAGCAGCGCTAATGCTAACTTGCTGTCACACTGACTAAAGACGTGGCCACCGCTAACGCTAACGCTGCTGCTGCTAATCTCTGCACACACACACGTCCGTCTCTTTCTCCGTCTCCGTCTGCGCTGTGAAACACTCTGACACTTTGTGTATCTCTTCTTCCAGTTGCTTGTGTGACTCTTCGTCGTCTTCTGTTTCTTCCACGTTGTCCTGTACAACCCACAGGACAGAACCCTTTATCTGCTCCTCTGCTACCTGGTTTGCATTCTTCCTTTTATTCTTCGTTAACATGCAACTACAAGTATTTGACCACATAGAAAGAGAAAGAGTTTGTAAAGGAAGCTAAGCCGAAGCCATACAGAACACCAGCCGGACAGACACCTGTCACATGTACACACACCTCACAATGATGGAGATGAAGTCAGAGAAGTGAGAGTGCAGAAAGAAGACGCCAACCACAGAAACACAACATTAGACACACTTGAGTGAAGGAGAAACTTTCTACGATGCCACTTTTCTACATCTTTCTACATCTGTGCTAAACCTGTGAGCGGACGGTCAGACGAGAGCATCGAGTTCCCGACCTCGTCCAGCGCGTTCTTCTGTATTGACGGATGAATCCGGACATTTTCATGTCTGTTCTGTGGGCAGAACCTGGCTGCCCTGCTAGAACCGGGCCCAAGCCCTCCTTCGTTCTGTTCTGTTGGGCCAAACTAAACTCAGAGCAGAGAAACTCACACGAGGGTTTCCAACGCACGTAGAGACGCTCACCTCTTTTTTTTAGCGCTCTTCCGCTTCTCTTTTCTTTTCTACGATCTCTTCACCAGTTCCTCGCTCATTTTTACTCTTTTTTAGCCAACGCGAATGCCTTGCTGTGTCCGTCAAACGAACCAATCTCTGTCCTCCAGCCGTGGGTTGTGTCGTCCGTACGGTTTGACGCTCTGTGGTGACGTTTAGCAGAATCTTCCTCCCTGATCTCCACCACACCCGTGTTGATTCTCTCTCCCAAAGTTCATTTCCAGATCAGTTCCCAGAGTGCGTTTGTTGGGGATCAGCGCAACATCCAAGAGAAATAAACGTGTCAAATCAAAGCTAGTGCCAAATTTAGACCTCCACTCTGCTTTTTACTCTACAAAGCTGAGATCTGTCAAACTGCCAGCACTGTGGTTTACAGAAGCTTCAACAGTTGATTTTAGATACAAATCAAGTGCCAACGCGAGTAAGAGTGAGAACACTCCGTATGTGTCAAACCTCCTCCAATGTGAAGAAAATCTCGTTTACATGCAGCACTAAATGTTTACACACAACATTTGTGAATTGAGACGTCGGTGCCATAAAGCTGGCCGTCTGAAGAGACTCCCAGAAGACTCCGGGCCCTGAGAACACACGCTTCTTGGCCGGTCCTTGTTTTCAGAGTTTACAGCTTTCACACGCTCCTTTTGTTTACAGAAGAATCAAAGCTACTGCCTATTTTCAAGATAAAAGAATCCATAGTTTTGGTCGATCAACAAACCACAGCTACCTGCTAGCATAAACAAACCCATAACTCTGTGTTTATACTGACTGACTTGTTTTAAACGTACAGCCGTCACACAGGCACATCTAAAGACATAAACCTCAATGTTTACAAAAGCTGCTTAAGGGACGGATTCATGTAGAGACAGAACTGTTTACATAAAGATAAAAGATTGAAATGCCAAACACGCAGAACGTCGCTTGAACAAACAGAATCTGTGTGCCTGTGCAGTGTGAACACCTCATGATCCGATTGTTTGTTTGTCCAGAGAAGATTTTTATAACTCAAAGACAAAGTCGGTGTTGGACGAGACGCTGATCAGCCAATCAGGAGCCGCTTCTTTCCTCACAACAGCTCCAGAACTTTGTTACAATATGAAACCTTCAATTTCAAGTCGGCCATTTTTCATGGCCCCCGCTCTCCTGCTTTTCTCCTGCCTCGCCGTTTCTACGGTAACCATCACCACTGCTGGTGGCAGTGTCAGAACTCTGACCAGCAGCAGTAGCTCCGCTGCTAAAACCGGTACCACCTTGTTCCTCCTCACCGGCTACAAACCACCACTGCCGCCGCCGCTGCCCGCCGGACCCAAAGTGGCGCCAAAGGCGGCGGAGGTGGAGGACGGAGAAGATCTGCCTATCAAAGCTGCTGAGCTGCCTCCAAAGCCTCTCCCTCAGACCATGTTGCCAAGGAACATGACAGCGGCCGACGCCCTGAAACCTCCGCTCGGTGCGGCCCAGGTGGCTCCGCCTCCCAGACGTCTAGTGGATGTGGACGTATGCAGGTACAGTTTCCTGTTGTTTCTGTTGTTTACCTTCAAACATACCTTCATAAGAGGATCAGAGTTTCAGAATAGAACAGGGACAAATTACTAAAACCAAACTGTGGAGAGAAACATCCCAGAATCGACTGGAATCGATGTTTCCTGACCCTGAACTCTGCTTCCTGACTCTACATGGTAGCAGGATTTGAGTGGCTGGTGTCAGACTGTAATGGGGTCTGTCCTTGAAGGTGTGCAGCATCATTTCCTTTCTTTCTAAAAGTGCCGAGAAGACGACCACAAACTGGATCAACGCGGCTAAAATTGTCTTCTGAAAGAAAGTGACCTAGATTCCTCAGCCTGTCCTCAGGATGGAGATGTCCATCTGATAACCCACATGACTCTGAAAATAAATCTCACTGTGTTCCTGAAAAGGCTTGGATCAAGTTGATTGAGTATTGTAAACAAGTGAAACCCTGCTCCTGATCTCTAGTCTGAATCACTGAAGGACCTCTTTGTGTTCCACAGGGGATACTATGACGTCATGGGTCACTTTGACAACACCTTCAACTGCTCCAAGGACACTTACATCTATTGCTGTGGTACTTGCCATTACCGGTTCTGCTGTGAGCATCAGAGGAGCCGGTTGGATCAGGAGTCCTGCACCAACTACATCTCCCCGGTGTGGGCCGACCCACAGGTCACCGCCACGGTGCCCACAGAAAACCGGCCCGACCCGGACTTTGAGACGCTCCAGCAGCACAACAGCAGGTCAGGGTCCGGCCTGGTTTGTGTTCTGGCAGCAGGGGAGAGTGTGTGGTGCTGTCAGGAAATGGGTCAGCACAAATCTAGAAGCCTGTGTCAGACTAGAAACGGAAAAACTTTTCGTGAAACTCTTTGTGCCTGTCTCTCCCTCTGCCCCCTGTGCTCCTCCTCTAAACCCTTTGTGTTTACACCTTTATGACATCATGCTTGTTCCTCTCATGGCAGCACGGCTTACGTGATCGGTGGGGTGATCTCGTTCACGGTGGTTGTGGCCGTGGGCGTCCGGATCGCCTTCAGCAAGGTGGCTCGCCGGCCACGCAACAGGGAGATCAACATGCCCAGGTGAGAGCAACCACGCCGTCACTTCCTCTCCCAAGCACATCTTACTCACATCTGACATCAGTATGGAGATGTAACCATGGTGACTGACCTTCTGTCTCTGTCTCTCCGTCCCTCTTTACCCGTCTCCGTGTCGTCCTCGTGGCCCTGTGGCTCTGTGGCTCCGTGGCCCGTGTCAGGTCGCTGGTGGATATCTTGCGTCATCAGTCCAGTCCGGTGCAGCAGGGCGACAGGAACAGCAGCACCATGTTGACCACCTCAGACGGACGAATGTCCAAAAACCTCTACACCCCCGTCCTGCAGAGCAAAGACAACCGCAGTAAGTCACACCGCATCCATGACAACAGGAGAGGAAGTCAATCATGTGAAGCTTGTGTCTCATTCTAACCACTGAAGCCCGGGAGGAAACCTCATCCTGGCAGTCAGCATTGCATATAATACATCCTTTTTATCAGGAACACCAAAGTGACTCTGGATCCTTCACAGTGAAGATGCTTGTAGAGGCAAACTAGCACACACAGAGGTGTAGAGGGGTTTGTGCTCTCAACACTAACACACACTAACCCTAACAGACTTTACTTTACCACATCTGACCTAAAGGGTTAAAATGAAGGAAGAGTCAAGATGGTGGAGGGGCTGTCCCTCTGTTCTGTCTCCCTCTGCTCTGTCTCCCTCTGCTCTGTCTCCCTCTGCTCTGTCTCCTTCCTGTCTCTCTCTCTCTCTGTCTCTCTCTTTCTCTCTCTGTCTCTCTCTCTCTCTGTCTCTCTCTCTCTCTCTCTCTCTCTCTGTCTCTCTCTGTCTCTCTCTCTCTCTCTCGCTCTCTTTGTCTCTCTCTCTGTCTCTCTCTCTCTCTCTCTGTCTCTCTCTCTCTCTCTCTCTCTCTCTCTGTCTCTCTCTCTCTCTCTCGCTCTCTTTGTCTCTCTCTCTGTCTCTCTCTCTCTCTGTCCTCTCTCTCCCTCCCTCTCTCTGTGTCTCTGGAGTGGTTTGTCCCTCAGTGTGTCGGCTCTGCTCTGTTGCAGCTGGGAACGTTCATCACCATTTTACCCAGCAGGGTTCTGCTTCCAGCCCCAAACACGCCGCCACCATCGGTAAGCCTCGTGGTGAGCAGGCGGCAGCGTGCTGAGCTGCGTGTTCGCTCGCTCACTCTGTCTGTCTGTCTGTCTTGTTGCTATGATGGCTTGTTGTCCTGGGTGCCCCCGGTGTCAGCGCTGTGTTACTGCAACACACATTTATCCTTTCTGTTCCATTAACAGCCACATCATCTTCCTCTTCTCTTTCACTGCTGCTTCTGAAAAGCTGAAGTGTGTTTCAGGGCTTCAGTGTTATCAGATAGAGGCGTGTCTGCGGTCGACCTTCTTCATCTGCAGCAGAACAACACAGTTACACTCAGCATCATTCTGTGGTCACTGGAACGCCACAGCCATGACACGACCCCATAGTAGTAAACCTGAGGTCTGCGGTCCTCTAATGAGTCCTTCTGATGAGGTCATCACGGTCCTGAGCTAAAAGGAGAGGAAACTCCTGTAACACACTTCAGCTTTCCAGAATGGCAGAAAGGAAGCATCTGAACATGAGGAGATCAGATCTAAAGGAGCAGCAGCTGAGAGGGAGATGATACATGTTGCTGTCATGTAACACATGCCGTGTTAAATGTGTGTTGCCCTAAACAGAACACAAACAGAATGACACCTTAGCTGAGCGTGTGACCCTGAAAGTTGTCTGGCTGCCCTCCAGTCTGTCTGCTCCGCCCCCCCCCCCCCTCACCAGCACCAGCCTGCTTCTGAATGTCCAAATGTGCTTCTTCCTCCTCCTCCTCGTCTTCCTCTCTGTGTAGCAGTGACGTGTGTAATGCGTGCGTTGGCGGCGGCGGCTGCTCGAGCCAGGTGACGGCGACGAGTCCGCCCCCCCACCCAGAACGACGCCAGCACAAACGCTCGCTAAGACTGGACGCATCTGACCACGGCTGCCACCAGATACTGGGAGATGTTTCCATGGTGAATGTTACCATGGAGGCGCACGTGTCTGTCATTGGGATGATCTGCATCGTTTACCACGGATCCTCTAAAGTTATTTCAGTGCCAATTAAGCCGGCGTGGATCGAGCCAAGACAGGAAACATCACGAGGACGAGTCACGTTGACATGAAGCGTTGATCTGCAGTCGCTCTGTTCAGCACCGCGTGTTTGTGCGTTTGTGTCGCGGTGCTGTCGGCTCTGAGCTCTAAAGTCGTTTTTGCAGTTTAACTTTTCATTGAAAGTCTAAGCAGCTCTTGAGTTTGTTCTCATCAGACTTCCTCTAATCAAACACACAAACACACGACACCATGCTGCGCTTATTACAAACACACGCACACACATGAGCTCCCAGCCAGCTTCCTCCAGCCGGGTGTGTGTGTGTGTGTGTACCATGCACGGGACAGAAGGGTGTGCGTGTGCGTGTGTGTGTGTGTGTGTGTGTGTGTGTGTGTGTGTGTGTGTGTGTGTTCCCTTGGTGGCTCTTAACAGATACATTATTGGCCATTACTGTCAATGGTCAACGACCGCTATATGTCCAGCTGTAATCTTAACAAGATCCCGGCCAAAACCATTAGCACCCTGAATAGACTCCTCATTGATTGTGTCTGAAACAGCAAATGGAGGTTTTTTTCCAGTGACGTCACGGCCGCTCGCTTCTCTGTCCTGTTGCTCTATCACAGCTTTGATCCAGATCATGACCCACATGGAGCAAGACTTCCATCTGTGTTTGTTAATGAAGCGTGTAACGACAAGTAACGGCACGTAACCACACGTAACCACACGTTACAACAAGTACCGACAAGTAACCACACGTAACCACACGTTCACATTCAAAGGAGACAGATTTCCATGTTCTTGGTTCGCCCTGGGTCTGTATTGGAGGATGACGCACAGATTGGCCCCGGCTCGGTCGTGTGTTGTTACGACACAAGCGTTTGCGTCTGTGGGCGGGGAGCCAGCAGAAGGGTCTGACCCTTGTTGCTGCAGCAGTGACCTCCACTGGTCAGACTGGGAGCCTGCAGGGGGGCGGCGGCCTCAGGATCCAGCTGCTGTTTGTGTCAGAATGTGTGTAACATGGAGCCGCTGGCCTGGTGCACTGTGTGTGTGTGTGTGTGTGTGTGTGTGTGTGTGGGGAGAGTGAGAACAAAGCTTCACTCTGGGTTTGACTCAAACTGTAAACATGAAGAAGAAGAAGCGGAATCTGTCACCGCACACGTCAGCTCATCCTGTGTGTGTTCATGTAAGCAGGGATCTACGTGTTGCACGCCCCCCCCCCCCTCACCCCCCCATACCTGCTGATCTGATCGGTGTATTGATCGTCTGTGCTGCTTTCTGCACTTTGACTGTTCACGTGTTTGTACCTATATGAACGTGTTTATGTGTGTTTATGTGTGTTTATCTATACGTGTGTGTGTTGGAGCTCAGCCAGTAGAGATGAAGAGTGCCCTGTATTTATAGATGGTCACCATGGAGATGAGAGACACTTCCACTGTTTACCGATCATAAAGCAGCTTGTATGTTCTTCTCCTTCTTCTTCTTCTTCTCTTCCTTCTTCTTCTTTTTCTCCTTCTTCCATTTTTTGTTCTTCATCCCTTTGTTCTCCTCCTGGTTCTCCCTCCCCCTCTTCTGTTCTCCTGCTGCCTCTGTTACTCCTTTTCCTCTTTCCCCTCCCTCTCCTCCTCCTCCTCCTCTTTCATCTCATCATCACTTTTCCTCTTGTTTCCTCTTTCATCTCCCCCTCCCCTTCCCTCCATCATCTCTCTCTCTCTCTCTCTCTCTCTTCAGAGCGTGGACCCCGTATGAACAACGCCCCCCAGCTCTCCTCCGGGGGCCCCCTGATGTCGGGGTCTCTGAGCGGTAAAGGCGTGGGCGGTGGCGGCGGCAGCATGGTGGGCGGCGCCCGGCACAACAGCAGCCACCCGTCCTTCTCCCACTCCTTCCACAACCTGGCCCAGCTGCCGCCGTCCTACGAGGTGGCCATGAAACCGGAGATCAACCGCTACAGCTCCCTGAAGAGGCTGGGTGAGCGATAGAGGGGGGGGGGGGGTAGGAGGGCGACCATGTGACCTGAGGCCGGCTGCATGTCCTCCTCATGTCCTCCGGTTTGACTAAACACATCAACCAACCTGAGTCATGAAGTTCATACATTACCCAGGGTGCATTGGGGTAAACTAAGGTAGAAAAGGTCTTATAGCGATGGAACCCTGTAGGGATGTGGACACGCCCACTTAATGTGGTGGAATGCTAATGTTGCTGTGAGTCTGCAGGAAGAAACAGCAGGAATGTGTAAACATATGGATAAACATACTGAGGGCAGTGGAAGAGGGGAAGGAAGGAAGAAAGAAAGAGTCAAGGACAGGGGTAAAGAGAGGGAGCTGGGGAAGATAACAAGAGAGGGGAAGGGAGGGAGGGAGAGGGAGAGAGGGGGAGGGAGGAAGGGAGAGGGAGAGAGAGGGGGAGGGAGGAAGGAAAGAAGATGAAGAGATTGAGCTAAAGAGGAGAGTGTGGCAGCGTAATCAGAGAAGCTACAGCTGATAGGGAGGGAGGGAGGGAGGGAGGGGCGGAGAAAGGAATGAGAGAAGAGAAGAGAGGAAAAGGGAGAGGAGATAGATCTGGAGGAAGGGAGGCAATGAAATCATGAATGAAGCAAATTGAGATGTGACAGGAGAGAGAGAGAGAGAGAGAGAGAGAGAGTGGGGTAGAGAGAACGAAGAGAGAGGCAGTGAAAGAAAGGAAGAAGGATTGGAGGGAAATCCAGAGAGATGTGGAGAGAGAGAGGGGGGAGTGGGAGGGGCGTTGGCTGGCTGGTCTGCAGGGGTCTGCAGCCTTCAACAGGAAAGAGAGAGAGAGGCTGGATACCACTCTCTCTCTCTCTCTCTCTCTCTCTCTCTCTCTCTCTCTCTCTCTCTGGTTGCTGCAGACTGCAGGGGGATGGGAGTTCCTCAGCAGGCAGAGTGATGGATGGTTACTACATGGGGATCATGTGCATGGAGGAGTGTGTGTGTGTGTGTGTGTGTGAGCTGTAATGAGGTGAGAGTGGAGTCCAGGCGCTGCTCTTTATTATTTCAATTCAATCAGATCCAGAGCGTAGAGTTGAGCAGAGCGTCTGTGTGTGGAGGTCACAGCGCTCCACTTCATCTTCTCATTCATGAAAAAGCCTCTCCCTCTTATTTATCTCACCACGCTGCTTCCTGTCAAGCTTGACTGTCTGTTTGTCAAAGGCAGACGTCCGCGCTCGGGGGGGGGGGGGTGCGTTCAGAGAGCTCACCTCTATCTGTGGTTCCTCTACATCCTGCTGGACGCTCCTCAGGTTCAGGTCACATCCTGCCCCGTTAAGACTAAACCTCTTGGCTTGGCCCCCCTGCCAGCAGTAGGGACAGGAAGCAGTAAGGTGTAATGATACCTCCACACCAGCAGGGGGCGCAGGGTGGGCGGGACAGGAGTGTGTGAAAGTATTTTCGCCTCAAGACGTGGAAACGTCTCCATGTTCTGTTCTCCATGTTTGTTTCTGTTGAGCAGTGGAAAGTCAATCTGTTAAATTGTGTTTGTTATTGGTTTGTTTGCATCAAAATACTGGGATTGAAATGTCCCTTCAAAATAAAAGCAGACTGTGGTCAGAGTCCTGGTCCCTTTGATGCACTGCAGAGAGGACGATGATAAAGGAGCCTTTGTCTGCACACAGAGGGGAAACACAGAGAGAGGGGAGGAGAGAGAGAGAGGGAGGGGGGAAAGGGAGCGAGAGAGGGAGGCAGAGGCAAGGTAAAGGGAGCACTTGAGAGTAACAGTGAGGGGGGAAGAAAAGAAAGGGAATTGCAAAAGGGGAGGAGGAAGAAGAGGAGGAGGAGGAGGAAGCAGCACTGGAGGAGGACTGAAGCGGGGTAGAGAGAGAGAGAGGCAGGGGAGGAAGAGGAGAGGAGGCTGGGTAAAGGTCAGCTTCTAAATTGGCTCTTGGGGAGCAGCTTCCGTAGAGGAGCTTTGAAGATTAAAGCACCGACGCTGTGGAGCAGGAGGCAGAGACGTTAATGAGTCACCTCCTCCTCCTCACGCTGTCTCCTGTGCTCCCTCGCTCTCCAGGTCTCCTCTCCCCCTCTGTCACTCTGTCCCCCTGTACGCTTCTCTTTCTTCTTCTCTCTGATGGAAGAGGAAGTCCCTCACTGTTTCCTGTCCTGTTTATCAACCTTCTGTCCTTCTCTTCTTCTCAAACAGAGAGAGAGATGGATGAGTACACCTCCTACTACTCCTCCAAACGCAGGAGCAACAACGCTCCGCCCTCCTTCCACTCCTCGCACCACCACCTTCCCTGGGGGGGCGAGTACACGCTGGGGTCCCGGGGCACGCTGCCCCTCCACGGCTCCCGGGCGCCCATCCACATCCCCGCCTCCACGCCCAACCCCTACCCGCTGCCCGCCCAGCCGTCCTACACCAGCTCCAGCTTCGACAGGCAGCCGCGCCGCGTCCGCTCCCAGGACCAGCTGCTGGCGCTGGGCGAGGGAAACACGCTGTCCCGCCTCTCCAAGAACCAGCAGCACCAGTACTACAAAGCCATGATGAGCACCAGCAGGAGCTCCAACTCCCAGACGCTCCGCAGGTGAGACTGAAGAAGAAGAGACAGAGCAGGAAGAAGAGATCAGATCAGTGTCAGGAGCAGAATCCTTTCCTTACAGTCCAACCTGTTTGACTTCCTGAGGCCAATTCAGCTGCATCCAATTTAAAATGACGTTCCAGTGATTTAAATATTGAGATGTTGGCTTTACAAAGTGAAGTGAAAGGAATTAAACTCATAGAAGACGACCCTTCTCTCAGTCAGAGTGTCCCTCTGTGGTTGTCAGCGTTGCTACACAGGCTTTGAGGTCGTAACCACGCAGCTGCTCTGGTCTCACCCGGTTCTTTGCTGTGGTGTGACAGGGAGCTGCTGGGTCAAACCTTCAGTGTGTATGTGGTGTCAGTAAACACAGTGTAGTGCTGCATGTGATGCGTGTTTACACTGTGTGTGTATTCTGCCGTGCTCACTACTACATCATCTTGTTTACATTCTCTGTCTAGATCCCACGAGAGGCTCCTGGTCTCTCCAGACCGCCTGGACGACCGGTTGCTGACAATCGGTCTCATGGGAGGAGACAGAGGAGAGAGAGGAGACAGAGGAGAGAGAGGAGACAGAGGAGACAGAGGAGACAGAGGAGAGAGAGGAGAGAGAGGAGACAGAGGAGACAGAGGAGGAGCAGGGATGGTCCCCACCATGGGCCGGCTCAGTCACCACCAGAAGGCCCAGTCACAGCAGAACATCTGCGTCACGCCGTCCATGGATCGCCACCACATGATCAAGATGAACTCCCACCCGACCTCAGACCACGACCGAGGCCCCGTCATGACTGGGATGGGCATGCACGGTGGCTGGGACCCCCACGGGGGCCACGGAGGAGGAGGAGGAGGAGGAGGAGGAATGCCTGGAGGCCACCCCAGTGCTAGGAGGATGGCCTTCGCCACCAAGAGGCAGAACACCATTGAGCAGCTCCACTTCATCCCTGGAGGAGGAGGGGGGCAGGGACTGAGGACTGCGAGTAAGAACGAGGTGACAGTGTGAGAGGGAAAGATGGAGGTGAAGAGGAAGATGAGGGCATTGGTGAAGGCTGAATTTGTGACGGTGAAGAAACCGTAAAGGGAAGAAGATCGAAGCTTGAAGATGGAAAGCTGAGGTTTGATCCCGGCACTGGGAGCGGCCGAGCAGACCCCGCCCCCGCCCATATGCCCCGCCCCCACCCAGCCCCGCCCCTGTGAGACAGGAAGAGTCGTACCTGTAACATTAACCCTTATAGCGAGTAGATTTTATCCTCGTCACTTTGTGTATTTAAAAAGAAAATATGCAGCCATACTTAATATATAAAAAAAAGGAAGATAAAAGTTTGTCTCAAGCTTAGAGAGCAAACAAATAATGAGTTTGAGGGATCCTGGACCGGGCCGGGACAGAGAGACTCTGACTGACCTGTGGCCTCCTGATCTGCTGCTGCTCTGACAGACGTCTGCAAAGGGGCGGAGCCACAGGGGTTTGCTTGTCCTTGTATTTAAAGAAAGTTTGGAGTATTTAAAGCAAAACAGTGCTCAACATTTGCTTTTGTATGGAATGAACTTCTTAATAATAGTAGAAACGTGACTGAGGCCAGTAGGACTTTGTGAATATGAGTGGGAAACAAACGTCTTCTCCTTCATGCAGCCGCTTTGTGAGTGTGAGCGCTCTGACCTCCTCTTCATCGCCTGAGATCGATTGACTTTAAATCATCGACCACATCGGGGAGAAAAAGTTCCCACTTCTTCACAAATTGCTGTTACAAAAAAAGAGAGTAAGGTCCAGGTGGACCTGAGGGTGAACTCAGAGTGTACAGTGAGCTCCAGAAGCTCCAGAAGCTTCTACAGAACATCCTGTGGTGACCCATCATGTGTGATCGCTTTGGAACAGAACAGAACTCAGACCCTCCTGGTTCCTGGGTCTGGCTGCATATTAAGGGGACATATTAGACTTTCATGTGCTTATTCTCCATTCTGACACCTTTCATGTGCCAAAAACACGTTGATCCACTTGATCCCTTTAATATTTCAGCTGGGAAGGGAAACTGCTACAGTCCACATAGTTCTTCATTCTGACAGTCAGCAGCGCATAGAATACATCCTTTTTCTTTCAGGAGACCTGCAGTAATAAATGTGGAACATTCACCGCCAAGATGGTTCAATGTGTGAAGCTTTAGCAGCAAAACCTAAAACTAAACATGAAACATGTATTTGTAGCATAACCTCACATGTGTCACTCAAAAGGTTTCACTGACCTGATTTGTGCTTTCAGGTTCATTTGTGTGCAGATGTCCTCTGTGGCTTTATGGAGTTACTGTGTCTCCACCAGGGGGCGCCAGATTTCATGCACGCAGTGTGCTACAGCGCCAGTCTGGGTTGAACCTGGAAGTCCCCTTAATTATCATCATTTGCTTGAGGTTTTTTTGTTTTCTGTCTTTCTTCATCAAAACTTGGTTCTGGTTCTGGTCCTGGTGCTGGTTCTGGTTCTGGTTCTGGTTGTGGCTGATCAGGCTCTGGCTTGCTGGCCTTGTGTCTTACCAGGTGTGTAAGCGAGCAAAGTGTATGTTGACAGAAGTGAAGGACGAGTCCAAACAAAGTCCTCAGCACAGATAAGGACCGGGCCACGATTTAAAGATGAGCATTATAATGAGCCAAGAGCGTAATGTGTCCCCTTTAATATGGACCCTGAAACACTGTTCTAAAGGGGTTATAGAGGCACTGGACCACCTACGTGTACCAACACACCCTGACACAGAATCCCCACGAGTCCAGCTGCTCACCTTGATGGAAGGGTGGGGGTGCAGAAAGGTTTGAGGCGGGAGGGGGGGAGGGGGGGGGGGGGGGGGGGGGGGTATAATGGACACTACACACCAAGGGCTATACTGAAACTTCTTTGCTGTGTCTGTACAGTGTGTGCTTCTTTGATTTCCATCCTTTTCCTCCCTTCCTGTTGCGTTTCAGCGTTGGGAGGAGCCGCGCTCGTGTTTGACATTAACCAGCTTTTTGGTTCACAGAGAGAAAACATAAACATGCAAGGAACGTCTGCAAAGCAACTTTGTACCCTTTGTGAGATTTGAGGAATTTCTGTGTGACATTAAAAGGATACACACACCCACTCACACACACACACACACCTTTTCTGTCGCCATGGGGGGGGGGGAGTCATTATGATGTCATATGTTGTCCAATCCTCCGTTGTGCGTTGGCTTTACGCGGCTGTGAGACGGACCTTGGATTCTCCTCTGTGGGAGAAAGGAAACCCTTAAACCCTTAAACCCTTAAAAGGTGTTTGAGGGTTTCAGCTTTCCTGAGTTTCTGCTTTGCATTTGGATAAAGACAGACGTGATTGATCCCTGAGAGGTTACAGCCATTTTGAAGTCGTTAACGACGACACAAGTGTTCATGTGTTCATGGTCAGGATTAGGATTATTAATGTAAAGATTCCCCCTGATCAGATTATGATCAGTCTTGCGATTATTGATGACTATTTTGTCTTTAACTTGAACATATATTTATTTCTTTTCTAACTGGTGTGACTCCTCATGTACAATCCTAGATTTTGAATATTCAACTTTCTAGTGGAATTTAAGAAAACATTGAAAAAAAAAAACCCTTTGTATTCTTACCAACAAAAAAAAGCTGATGCAATCAAAGAGAAAAGACAAACCGCATGACGGCGTCTGAGGCCGGCGCCATACTGCTGAGCCAAGACGTCACCGTGTGTCCGTGTTAATGTACCTGCGTCTGTTTTCATTCGTGTGCCTGTGTGTTTAACTTTTACCGTCTGTTTAGGAATGCCAAACCTCAGTTTGACCTAACTGTGGATGCATAGAATGAGTCCATGGACCATTTTAAAGCCCAGTTATGATCGTTAAGTGTTCATATTAACTTGTAAAATGAAATTTAAAGGCCTGTCGTGTTTCGTAGAAAAAGGGAGATCGACCAATCACAGCTTTTATTGTCCAGCTACATTCACCAAAGTAAGGGAGGCTTTTTCACAGTTAGGAGATGTAGATGACTGAAGGCTTGTGCGGTTGTGAAACATGCGGGTGTTTGTTTATAAAGGGAATGCCGCTTATTTAACGCGTTCATGTTGCTGCTGTCTGACAAAAACCTGCAAAAAGTGATTTTTTTAAAAGCAAAGAATGCCGACTTTCTCATTTGTGCCCGTGTATTTTTACAAATTGGGGTTTGAAGTGTATTTACGGGCCCAGAGTGAGGGGGGGGGGGGGGGGGCAGCTTCAGCTTGGGTTTTGCAGAGCAGAATGTATTGTGATTTGCCTTTGGGTGACAGCACTGGAAAGGCTTTGTGGTTTTTACAACGAAAACGTGATGATTTTCATGAGCTTTTAAAGGACGAAAGGGTCCGAAAGAAGTGAAATGTAAATGATGAAGTGGTGACTCGCTCACGTTTCTATGTCTCTCTCATTTTTCTCATATCTACAAAGGTCTACAGATGTTGTGATCATTGTCCAGTCCAATGCACCCGTTAATCTGCGTGCCTGTGTGTGTGTGAGTGTGCGTGTGTGTGTGCGTTTGAATGTGTGTGTTCAAAGGGGGGGGGGGGGGGGGCATATTTGTATTCTCAAAGCTACTCTGCATACCTCAGACAAATTGTACAAAACATTTATTTATGACGTCCCCCTAATATGTCTGTTTCCAAGAAGAGTCCAATCAAAGGTCACACCAAACGTGCAACCCTTTTGTGATTGGTGATCAATTCTTGCATTTGTAGAACCATACTGTTAAATTGATAACAATTAAAAAAATATATACCATTCACTTGTTGTTTCTTCTGTTGTGTGTGTGTGTGTGTGTGTGTGTGTGTGTGTGGTGAAGTTTGAGCCTTGAACGCATCGTCTTCAGCCGGCAGAGAGCTGAAAAATTAATTAAGGCTCGAGTGGGAGGCAAATGTGTGTGTGTGTGTGTGTGTATGTGCAAGTGTGTGTTTCTGTGTGCACCCTGCTATTGTGTTTTAGTAATCAGTCTCTGTGTGTGTTCTTACACCCAAGGGAGCAATTTGAGGCCAGACACAAGGGAACACCCCCCCCCCCCCCCCCCCCCCCCCCCTTTAGCACAACTGATTAAATTCATTATGGCCGTTACAAGAAAATTGGTAAATTACAGGGAGGAAAGAAGTCCAGACGGTGTGTTTGTGTGTTTCATCACACTTCATCACATTTACCTGATGTACACTGTCATCCTCACATCAGTGTTCAGGTCCAGATCTGCAGCGTGGAGGCGTCTGCAGCTCGTGTGTGTCTTTAATAGTCTGTTTGTGTGTATTTATGTTCATTCACAACTTTGGACAGAGTGTGATATAGTGCTGTTTAGTTTTCAGAGCAGAGAAAATAGGTCACACAAATCTGAGAATCTAACAGGTTCATTCATGGGAAACACACACACACACACACACACACACACACACACACACAAACAAACACACGTGCATGTGCAAACAAGCAGAACTGTTCAAGAAAGTAGAGCCTGGGTACTTTTTATCATGCATTTTCCTTATTTTTTCTATTACTCAAACACACACACACACCACACACGCACACACAGTAAACAGACAGATGCACACACCCACACAGGCAGGAATATGGTATCTGTAACTGAATGCACATTAGCACCAGGCAAACAGAGCAGCACACACACACACACACACACACACACACACACACACACACACACACACACACAAATGTTATGCCCTGTAATGATATCTTTAATTGACTAATTAACATTTCACGCACAGAGTGTGAAAACGCACACACACACACACACACACACACACACACTCAGGCTTAATGACACACGGTGTCAGAGCGCTGTGATGTCTTAATGAAGTGCAAACACGCACACACAAACACGCGCACACACGCACACACACACGGGCAGATTTCTCCAGGAGCATCGTAGTGGCCCGTGTCCATATTTACAGAGGGGCAGAGGTGCGAGCAGAGCGGCCGGACAGAGAGACCTGTGCCCGCCTGCTCCACCCGGAACCATTATGCAGACAGGAAACTACCATTTTAACGCGAGCAGCAGCGGAGGAGCTGTCGACTACCGGGGGGGAAACCTCACTCTGACACGGGGCGGAGAGCAGCCAGCGGAGGGGAACAGAGCCACGAACACGACGGAGACAAAGCGGAGCCGCGCTTAGAGCCCCGCGGAGCAGCGAGCCGAGCCGAGCTGCGCTCCGGCCCCCACACTATGGACGCATACAGCCCGGACAGCGGGGAGACTTTTTGTTAGCTCCCGGGCCGACGGAGCTCCACCGAGGCCTCTCACCGTGTTTGTCCAGGGATGAAGCACCAGGCCCCGCTGACAGCCTGTAGGCGCCCCGCTCTCTCGGTGCTCGTTGCTTTCACACTTTTGCTCCCATGTTTGCGGTCTTGTTTGTAGCGCGGACTCGCTGGACGCTCCAAGGTACGAACGTCAACAAAAGCCGTTGTTTTCTGCAGCAGTGTGTGTGTGTGTGTGTGTGTGTGTGTGTGTGTCTCTCTGTGTGTGTGTGTGTGTGTATGTATGTATGTGTGTGTGTGTGTGTGTGTGTGTGTGTGTATGTGTGTGCGTGTGTGTGTGTGCGCTACATCGCTAGCTGAGTGGCTCGCTAGCATCCTGCTAGCCTTGGCTAGCCTCATGCTATGCGAGCTGGACGCTCCTTTATGTCCGCGCAGCCGCCGCTCCGCTCCGCTCCGCACCACTGTGCGTAATGTTGTTAAATGTGGTGCAGATGAAGTTGTTGAATACTTAAAGTGAGTTAAGTTACACCTGACTGTAGCTGTTATTTAGTAAACAGACGTTTCTCCAGCGTGTTAGCCGCTCGGTGGCTAGGTGGTCGTTAACAGTTGTTTGTGTCGCTCTGTCCCGCTCTCTGGCTCAGACTGTCGGCCGGGACGCACCGGGGGCCGCCGGAGGAAGAGAACCGATTTCCCCCAAAAGCTGCAGTGAAGCAGGCGGCTTCAGCCCGGAGGACCCGCCGGTACACACACACACACACACACACACACACACACACACACACACACACACACACACACACACACACACACACACACACACACACACACACACCACACACACACACACACACACACACACACGGAGCTGATTAGCGGTTCTTTCCTCACTCCTCCTCCTTCATAACTGAGTGTAAACACTTAGTGAACATCATAATCATGATTAAAGATGTAATCTAGTGATCCTAGTGTGCAGCTACAGGTGATGAAGGCTCGAATGAGGATGAGGAGGAAGGACGTTGCTCTCTAATCTATCAAATCCAAACCTTGCTGCAGAATAACAAACACAGTTGCATGTTTTGCCTCCATGTTTTGTATGAAGCAGCTTCTTTTTTAGGGCCTCTTATCTGAAGCATGTGTGAGGGTTTAAGTTCATATTTAACACAACAACCATCACTAGATGCTGCTCACAGAGGAGACACAGTGGTGCTGACTATCAGATGATTCTGTTCCAAACATGAACGCGGCCCAAAACAGTTCAGAGTATCAGATCCCACATGCTGTGCCACTTTAACCTGGTGATGTAATTGTAGGAAGAGACCCTACTGTGCCTACTGAGTTTGTGAGAGAGGAACATGTGTGTGTATGAATGTGTCATACGTGTTCGTATGTCAGCTTCCCTCACTTTGACCCACAGGCTGTGTTACAGTGTAGTGCACTGATTGCTGAGATGTGGCGTGCAGTGAGGAAGATGAAGTCCAGGTCCACCTGAGCTCCAGAGGGGGGGGGGGGGGGGGGGGGGGGCACTGATGAGCTCCTGGTTCTGATACAAAGTGCCCTCATCAGCTGCTGTAGGTGATTGGTTGGGGGTAAGACCTGTAAAGGATGGAGCGGCCTGGACTTGATTACACACAGGGACCCTGCTCCAGGTCCTGGTGCTGTTCGGTTCTTCTCCCTGGGTTCAGACTGAAGGTAGTGCACGGCTTTATCATCATTGGCCTCCTTCCTCAAACTGGAGCTGGGATAGGACTCAACCCTGAACTTTAACCCCATGAGTGCCACTCAACCTGACCCTTTGTTTTGAATCAGACCCAGTGTGACAGCTCGACCTTGACCTCTGACCCCTGTTTATGTTAGAAAGGATGTCTCTGCTGACACGTGTCAAGCTTTAAATTAAACATTGTTTTGAATTCATACAGTTTTCTATGGTTTGCTTCTTGGGTTGATCTCAGAGCTCAGCGTTTAGGACGAGCGGCCTGTTTGCTCTCATCCCAGCGACTCGAGGCTCTTATGTGACTGTGTGGACGCTCAGGTCTGGAGGAAGAAGAGGCCGGTTGTCTCTCTGCTCTCTGGCGCACAGTCACACCTGATAAGCATCGCCTCGTACAGTGGAGCAGCTACAGAGCAGCAGTAGATTAATGAGACGCTGCCAGATTAAAGATATCATGTGTGTTGATTAGGAACCCACTCACCTCCCACTACACACACACACACACACACACACACACACACACACACACACACACACACACACACACACACACACACACACACACACACACACACACACGCACACACACACGTGCACACACACGTGCACATATGACAGACAGACAGGAGGACAGACTGATGGAGAGCTGAATCACATGCCTGTCTTCCTGCCCCTCAGCTTGTGTGGAGGATTTGCTGAGCTTAGATTTTGTGTTTTGGCAGAGCGTCTCTCTCCTTGGCGCTCTGTCGGCCTCCTCCTCTTTGATGTGGCGTTTAGCTCTGTGGGTGTTTGAGGCGACGGGCCAGCAGGCGAGCGCTGTGAGGCGTTCAGGGCCCCTCCCATCTTTGTGTTTCCACTTTTTTGACCTATTTTTGCTGAACCCATTATAAAGATGAAGTCACTTTGTTTATAACAGGAGATGCAGTATAAACACACACACACACACACACACACACACACACACACACAGAGTATTGAGTATTGTTTGTGTTTGAGGCTCTGAAGGGAAATAAAGCACCGCTCTGCTGCTGAGCTTCTTTTTATTGTTTTCTATTCACTAAATCACTTATTGACCTTCCTCCTCCTCCTCTTCTTCTTCCTCTTCCTCCCTCAGGCTGCCAGAGGATCAGTGTGAAGGCCGGAGCAGTGGAGCCATGGTTCACCCTCCTCTGGAATAACACACACACACACACACATACTCCACTGATGGGACATGAACATGAACACGCATGCTACCATGGAAACGTAACACTTTGACAGAAACACTACCAACTTTTATTTTTTGCATATAACTTAGATCTCTTGTTTATTTATATTGGGTGTTGTCTCGTCCCACAGAAGCACTTGAAGGCCCGCCTGCTTAATAGTGAGCTGGCCTGCTTAATAGTGAGCTTAAGGATTGATTGACGTGAGTGAGTCACCGCTCGCTCTGTCGTGGCTCTGGCCTCCGGGTCAGTTCTGGGGGCGACCTCACAGAAACCTCTTTACCTCTAGATCGGGGCTCACAGCTGTCATCAGCTCACACCGGGGCGAGTTGTGGCCCCAGCACACTGTGACTACACTGAAGTGGAGATGTTCCAGTTCAGTAAGTACCCCATGGACATCCTGGAGATGCTGAGCGGACACCAGGCCCATCAGTTCAAGGGCCTGGGCCTGGAGCGGCAGCTGAGCCACCAGCAGCAGGTCCAGCTCCAGCACCAGCAGCAGCTCCAGCAGCAGCACCAGCCCAGCGCCGACGCCTCGGGCAGCCTGCTGTCGGGCCTGGGCCTGAGCTCGCTCCAGGGCTCTCGGAGCAACGCCTTCGCCGACTCCTCCTCGCTTTTTGCCAAAATGAGCGCCCCGCCCCCTCCCATCTCCCACCAGAGCCAGTCGTCGTCTTCGTCTCACAGCTCCAGGAAGTCCAGTAAGATGAGCAGTAGCAGCAGCGGGAGCTCCTCTTCCTCGGGCTACCCTCAGTTCCTGCGGCCCTTCCACCCGGCCGATGCGGTGCTGGCCCAGGAGCAGCTCCACTCTGGGATGGGCCGCTTTGACTTTAGCGGGAGCGGCGGCGGCAGCGCGGGGGTGATAGGGGGCGTGGTCACACCCGCTCCCCCTCCTCCCCCCCTGCACCCAGGCCTCTCCGTCCCCCAGCCCTCCTCTGGTCCCTCCTCTTCTTCAGCCTCCTCCACGTCTGCCTCAGCCTCAAACAACCCTTCGGGCAGCACCGCCGTGCCTTTAGTCGGCCAGTCGGATCCCCGCAGCCTCCATCAGCAATTCAGCTGCATGCTCGCCGCCAACCAGTACTTCCTGTCCGGCGTCCCCACCAACAGCAGCCTGGAACAGTTCCTGGTCCAGGGAACCCACAACCACTTGGGTCTGGGCCTGGGCCAAGGAGCGGGCGAGTCCAACTCCCCCCTGGCCCCGCCCCCCGCCCTGCACTCCTCCCACAGCCACGGCCACGGCGGCCCTCAGCCCCAGCAGCAGCAGCAGCAGCTCGCCCCCCACGCCTTATCTCACCCCCACAGCCACGCCCACCACCCCCACCCCCTCCACCCGGCCCCCCAGCCCGGCACGCTCAGCGGCTTTGATTTCCAAGGCATTCCCGTTCTTTCTTCCAACCAGATCGCCTCTCTGATGCAGCAGGAGGCCGGCCTGCCCCTCCCCCTGCCCCTCCACCTCTCCCTCTCTAAAGACGACTCGTCCAAGGGCGACAGCTCGTCCACGTCCGGCTCCGGAGGGAGCAGGAGGAAGAAGGCCATGGCGGGCTACCTGCCTCAGAGGAAGTCGGAGAGCGCCGGCGGGGGCGGCGCCGGCGGCCACAGCCACAGCAGCTCCGGCGGCCACAGTCAGAGCTCCGCCCCTGGCCTGGTGGGAGGAGGCGCCGGGGGCGTGGGGTTAAGCGGGATAGGAAGCGAGCAGCAGCATTCCTCTCACCACTCGTCGTCGTCTCGGCAACAGCAGTCCTCCTCCGCCGTGTCCTCCTCCTCTTCCTCCGCCCCTCCTTCCTCTAACTCCACCTCTGTGCTCGTAGCCAACGGTAGCCAACAGTTGCCCAAGTCCCAAGATGGCCACGGCGCTCTGGGATCCTCGGGTTCCTCGGGCCAGCCTGAACCAGAACCTCTGTACCACTGCGGCGAGTGTGGCAAAACCTTCACCCACCTCTCCAGCCTTCGCCGTCACCTCCGCAGCCACGGCCTGACGCCAGAGAGCCAGGGCAGGAAGTCGGACTGCAACTCCCCGAGCCCCGAGCGAGTATTCTGCTGCGGCGAGTGCGGCAAGAGATTCAAGAAGCGCGGCCACCTGATCCAGCACAGCGTCACACACTCTGAGAACCGACCCTTCGCCTGCACCGTCTGCCAAAAGTCCTTCAACCGCCGCGAGTCTCTGACCCGACACGAGAAGATCCACGACGAGAAGCCTTTCCGCTGTCCGGCGTGCGGTCGGTGTTTCCGCGAGAGCACCTCCCTCCTGAGCCACGCCGCCTCGGGCGCCTGTGGGAAACCTCCCAGGAACTCAAAAAACCGGCCGGCTGCTGCGGGGAGTGGAGCGTCCAGCACGCCAAACCCTGGCAGCAGCAAAATGACCAGCAGGATCTCTAACGACGGGATGGCTAACGACAAGTACGCCACCGACTACTCCAGGAGCCGCTACCACAGCCAGAGCTCCTCCTCCTACAGCGGCGTGGACGACTACAGGCGCTCCTCCGCTCTGTACGGCCCAGAGGGCAACCTGGGCAACGGGATGGGCAACCAGACCCTCCGGAAGGCCCCGCTGGCCCCCACCCTTCACCCCCACCCCCAGAGCCAGCAGCACCACCACCAGCCCCACCTCCCCCTCTCCTCCCTGCTGGACGACTCGGAGGACGAGGTCACCAGCAGCGCCATGTCGGCCATCGCCGCCGCGGCCGCCGCTTCCTGTAACATAACCTCCGAGAGGGAGGGGGAGAGGCGGGACATCATCGGGGGCCTGCTGGGGGGGCTGGGCTTTGGTAACCTGGGCGGACCCTCCTCCACTTCAGGCCTCAACGGGTCCACCATACCTCTGAGTCACGCCATCCACCCCCACACCAAGCAGAGGAGGCCCAGGAAGCCCAGGGAGAAGAGGGAGCCGGGCGCCATCGTCAGGAGGAGGCGGAGCCCCGCGCCGCCGGGGGACGGGTCGGAGAGGCCGTACGGATGCCAGTCCTGCGGCAAGCGCTTCAGGAGGGCGGAGACCCTGAGACGCCACAACCGCGTCCACACGGGAGAGAAGCCCCACAACTGTGACGTGTGTGGGAAGATGTTCAGAGAGCCGTTCCACCTGACCAAGCACCTGACCGTGCACTCAGGACAGAAGAACTACAAGTGCAACCTGTGTGGGAAGCAGTTTGCCTACGCTCAGAGTCTGGTGAGGCACGGGAAGATGCACCGCAAAGGAGAGATCGACAACCAGGGCCGCCGCGTCAAAGGTGCCGCCGCCACCGCCGCCGCCGCAGCCGTCACTCAGGTGAGCAACGCCGCCAACGCCGACTACTTCTCCGCCTGTTCCCAGGGAGAGAAGTCTCCCACGTCCGGCACGCCGTCCCAGCGGCTCTACACCTGCACCGTGTGCTGGAAGTCGTTCCGTCACTACTTCCACCTGACGGCTCATCAGCAGACCGTCCACGGCGGCGGCGTGGGGATGGAGAAGTCCTTTCGGTGCGAAGTCTGCGGCAAAGCCTTCGCCTACTCCAACAGCTTAGTGCGGCACAAGCTGTCTCAGCACGGCATCGACCGCAGCGGCCAGCGCGTCAGCCAGCCGCAGCCCTCCGGATACTCGCCGCTCTTCTACGACACGGCGTCGGGCTCCAGCTACGCCGAGTCCACTCACATGCAACAAGGAGCCTCGGGTCAGCAGCCGCCGCCGCCGCCGCCGCCGCCGCAGTCCCTGCCGCCTCCTCCCCCTCCGCCGCCGCTGCCTCAGCAGCAGCAGCAGCACCCTTTTCACTACCGATCAAAAAACTTCCAAAAGCGACTTGGACAGACAAAAAAGCACCGAAAGAAAAAAAGGCGGGTGGTGATCCACAGCATCATGAGGGACGGGAAGCTGGTGGGCGTGCCTCTGAGTAAAGACACACGCAGGAAGCTGCTGCTGCTGAGGAAGAAGAGGGGCAAGCTGCAGGCCGAGATCAACAGGAAGAAGCTCCTGGCCCAGCTGAGGATGAGGGGGGGCATGATGAAGGTGAAGTCGTGGAGCGGCGGTGCGGTGAAGGTGGAGGGTCTGACCTGCATGGAGATCACGCTCAAACGCTTCCCCTGCCCCATCTGCCCCAGCGCCACCTACGCCAAGCAGGGCTCCCTGCTGGTGCACCACGCCATCCGCCACCCGCCCAGGACCTCCGGACGCCAAGCCCGCCTCAGGTGCCAGGTGTGTGGCAAACTCACCGGCACTCTGCTCAAAGCCTTGAAGCACCGAGGGAAACACCTGAAGCAGGCGGCGTTCCAGTGCCACAGATGCAGACATCGCTTCTGGAACGCTCAGCTCCTGAGCCGCCACGAGCTCTCCTGCCGAGGGATGAGCGGGGGCGGCGGCGGCGTGAACTGGGGGCTGATGAAGATTAAGTCTCCCCCGTCTCTGGACAGCAGCGGGCAGCAGACGGAGAGCGAGGGCCGCTCGCCCGCTCCTCCGCCGGCCCCGGCTCCGGCCCAGCCCGAGAGATCGACGGTTCTGACAGAGTTCAGTCAGTAAACAAACACAAACCTTTTCTAGACTAGATTGTTTTGATGTTTATTTTTTTTAATAATCCAAGAAGCAAGCGAGAGCTCGCCAGTTTTTAACAAAAAGGGTGAGAGGATGGGGAGCGTTTAGTGTCACGACCACAACATCCCTCCCCCCGGGCCGATCTGCATACAAACCTCACTTCATACTCAGAGGTGCTTTGGTGAATGAGCTTGGACTTCAAAAGGCCGGAATCAGAACCAGCGCCACGTCTCCCCCCCCCCCCCCCTCCTCCCCAGAGGGGCTGAAGCAGCTCTAGACTGTGTGACATTTGATGGTAGCACCGCTCTGCAGAAAGACTTCCTCCCTCTTCTGTTTGTCCTCCTCCCCTTCCTCCTCTCCTCCTCCTCCTCCTCCGTTAGCAGTGTTGACGCAGACGTCTGGGTCGGATCCATATTGTAGAAGTGTGGTACCTTTTTAGTACCGCTCTATTTTTTCAGATGACTCTCACATGACTCTCTGCTCTGTATGTGTGTGTGTGCGCGTGTGTGTGTGTGTGTGCGCGTGTGTGTGTGTGTGTGTGTGTGTGTGTGTGTGTGTGTGTGTTCATCCTTTGTTAACCCAGTGGAGAAGCTTTGTTCTAACTTAGAGACAACCCCAAACCTACTCTGCTTGATTTTAAAGCAAAGAACTTCCCGACCCGCCTAATCTGATCATAAGCTCCGTGGATCAGCTGCATTACTTTGGCAAAGGTCAAAGGTCGCTGAAAAAAGTGGTTGACTGAAAAAGGAGAGGAAACATAAAAGTGTTGTTGATGTTAGCGTACACTACTTATGTCATTGTTTAACGCGGGCGCCAGTAAACAAACGCCAGCGTCTGTGTGTTCAGGATGGGAAAAGGAGAAGAGAAACATCCGGAAGTGTACTGTACAATTCCTATTATATTTTATTATATATTGATGATTTGCTGTTTTTTACTCCAAGTATCCTTTCTTTTATCCTTGTTGCTATTGTACGGGTGGGTGGGAACACGTGGGGACTCTTTGTAAAGGTCGGGATGAGTATATGTGTTGATGTGATATTTTTGCCCTCCCTGTGCCCTTTGACCCCTCATGACACACTTAAGAAGCCCAAACCTTTTTGTAACAGAAGCGTGTACACATAGTTCATACTTAGGTCCTGTCCAGCTGTGTTTCCTTTTCTTTCTGTAAGACTAAAACATGTAATATTATTACTAAATTACTATCCTTTTTTTTTTTGCCTAAAAGTGAGTTGTTGAAAGCCCTCAGAAATCAAATAAAAAAATATAAATGTGAGCTTCTGCTTTAGTGTGGATGTTTCTTTGAAGCCCGTTTGCAGTTTTAAGCTCATATCCTCGCTTCTGTCGCCCCCTAATGGTGATGGTGAGTAAGTACACATTCACAGCGTCACTGTTCACACGCAAGAGCTCAGGGATTCCACGCGTTGATGCAGAAACAAAACAAAACCATCACAACTTCAAGGGTTTTCATATTGAAATATTAATCCTCACTTTGTTATAATTTGTTTCAGTTACAGAGGAGACAGAGGTTGTGTTGATGGAATTATACAAACTGGGCTCTGTGAATCTGTGGGCTTCTTTGCCGTTTCACTGTGAAAGGAGCTTCAACCAACTTCTTTATCTCTTTGTCTTTGTTCAGGTGCGCCACAAACACGCCGCTACTATTCAACCACTGAATCAGAAACCACCTAAATGTAACTTCCTGCGGTCTGTTATATTCAGTTTTGTTGTTGTGAACCTTGCAAACTAGCTGCTTTTACTCAAGCCTGTGTATTTATAACTACCTGTGCCGCCTACAACCATGTAGTGGTACAGTCACACACTCCCTCGCTCACTCTGACACACACACACACACACAATTGAAGCTCATGAGCATGGAGTCAGACTGATAACCTAGCTGCTCCCCCCCCCCCCCCCCCCCCCCCCCCCCCCTCCCTCCATGTTGTGACACAAATGAGAGAAGCCTATAAATGTAGAGATGTTGTGATTGGCTGCATCATTACAACCCGGAGGCGAAGCTTCAGACATTTTGTGGCTGTTTCCCCTCGTCCCAATTAGATGCATTGTCGCCAACTGCCCACTAGATGGTGCCATATTTACTGTATATTGGCATTATTGGACTTGGCTTCAAATATGGTGGAAAGGAATGGAAGAGAGAGGGGGGTGGGGGGAGACAGAGGGAGAGAGAGAGAGACACATAGAGAGAGACACAGAGAGAGAGACACACAGCGAGAGACAGAGAGAGAGAGAGAGATACAGAGAGACACAGAGACACAGAGAGGGAGAGAGACACAGAGAGAGAGAGAGATACAGAGAGACACAGAGACACAGAGAGGGAGAGAGACACAGAGAGAGAGACACAGAGAGAGTTTATTTAGGCGCCATGCTCCTCACACATTCCTGCCATCTCCATTTGCCGTCCCTCTGTCCCTGGATCAGACTTTGAAGTCTTTCCAGGAGCTTCTGTCCCCACAGAGCATCAGATTAGAGAAGGACTCAGTATGAAATAGATTGTCCTGTAAAATGTATTTTTCTAAATATCCCTACAGTATAAACGATCTGAGCTTCAACACTTCAACAAAAGGAGGGAACCATTTCTCTCCAAACACTGATCGGCTTCTGCATGATTAAATTTTTGTTTGTCCCTTCTATTAAGAAAATGAATTATTTTACAACAGTGATCCTGTACCTTTTTATCTTATTTTATTCTAATTATATTACTGTAATTACTGTAAACTCAGTAATTTATCTATCTTTTTTTTATATTTTTAGTTGAGTTTATTCTGTATTATGATTTTGTATATTCAAATTTGAGGTGTAATCTCTCTCTCTCTCTCTCTCTCTCTCTCTCTCTCTCTCTCTCTCTCTCTCTCTCTCTCTCTCTCTCTCTCTCTCTCACCCCCGCTGGCCTGTCACGCGGCAGTGGCATGGGGAAACCAGTGGGCGGGGACACTGACCTATTTTTGACCAATTGCAGGCCGGCAGAGGCAGCGAGTGACCTATTTTCAGCCAATCGCAGCGCGGCACCGTCGCCGGTAGGCAACAATCAGCGCGTGCCGGAGCCATGTGCTTGCTTGGCGTAGGGAGCGCGAGCGGCACAAATGTACAGCTGAACATGCGCCGTGGCTTTGAACGCAACACGGCGACGTTTAAGGTCGCGTTTAAACATTTACGACCCTTCGTCTGTGTAAACACGAAGCACGATGAAAGTACGTAAACAAACAACGCATACAAAACGTTTTTTCCCTCTTTATTTTCCTGACAGCACAAAATGAAGGTTGTTCTTTTCTGCATGTTTGTGTCCTCATGACAAACGTGAGCCTCCATGTGAACGCTGCAGCCTGAGCCGCTTACTGGGACGTCACACGTTCAAATCCCGTCACGTTGTGGGAAAAGTCACATTTCTCACATTTCCCAGCCGTGTGGGAGCTGCAGTGTGGGCTGAGGAAGAGGAGAGGGACGTAGAAACACGGAAGTAATTAACGCGTCGTTTGTCGTTCCAAGATCGTGCGTCTTAATTCATTTTAATTTGACGCAGATTATTTGTGTTGTTTTGGCCTCGCAGGTTAAAGTGACAGCGTGAGAGCAGCAGAGAGGGGCGGGGTGCGTTCACGGTCCCTCTAGGAAGCATTGCTGCTCCACTGGGTGTTTCTCCTCCTGCTATTGGCTGGAATTGGTGGGAGGCGTCTTTGGTTTATGCAGATGTACTTTAATTCGAGTAATTAGAAATAAAAACAAGAATGACAACACTGAATAAAGCTGTTCAGGTTTCAGTGGAAGATTGGACCTGTTGTAAATTATAGAAAGTAAATATTCATTATATATTTACAATATAAGATTGTCAAGTTCATGTAATAGTTTGTGTATCTATCTATCTACCATTACATACATGATATAATTATATAGTTTCAGCAGCTTGAAAGACAAGTCCATGTCAGCCTTTTATTCACAACATAATACACTGTTGGTGTTACCGCATAAAACCTCAGATAATACTTTTGTTTTCGTATTATACCGCTTAAAACCGATTTCTCAGCGAGAGGTTTCATAAATCCCAGTTTTCACGTGCTCCCTGAACGCGTCGCAACGCTTCTAAAGGCTGGGAAGGGGGCGAGTGGTGGGCGTGGCTGCTGTATGCAAACGAACCACGCCCCCTAGCGCCTTTCCCCGTGAGCGCTGACGTCACGCGAGCGGCCCGTGTTGGTTCCAGCTGACTGAGAGAGAGAGAGAGAGAGAGAGAGAGAGAGAGAGAGAGAGAGAGAGAGAGAGAGAGAGAGACGAAAATAGAGAAGTGTGTGTGTGTGAGGGAGAGAGAAAGAGAGGGGGAGAGAGGGAGGAAAATAAGAGCCATCACCCTCATCTATCTGACTCGCATTCTATTGGATATCTTTGTTTTCGGGGGGATTTATTATTTTTTCTTTCATCTTGGATTTTTTCGTTCCTCTGTCGCTCATTTTTATTCACAACTTTCCTCATTTTTTCCCATTTTCTTGTTGACTTCTCCCGCGGCATCGCCTCGATTCTGTCCCCTCTCTTCTGTTTCTAATCCGGCTTTTTTCCTCCTCCACCTCCTCCTCCTCCTCCACCTCCTTGCTCCGCTCCGCTCTGCGCCGACCCACCGACCTGCGCACCGGACCGGACCCGGCCCGAGCACCGCTGATTTACCCCCGCTAACTCCAAGGGACTCTCAGTCGCGCCGTCGTGTTGTTGTGCGGTGACAGCGGCTCCCTCAGGCGCCATCTGACAGGATGAATTAGACCGTCACCATGCTGCCATTTTGGAGATAAATCCGCTTTATTATCGTCCACTTGTGCGCATTTTCTTGATGGGAAAGTGGGAGATCAGGTGGAGATCCTGAGCTTCTGACGGCGCGACGCGCAATTATTCCTGATTGGATTATTTAGATCTTGAACTCTCAGTCTGCGGGCTGCTCCCCCTCCCCTCAGGCCCCCTTCCTCCCCCCCCTGCTCACACGCACACGCACACACACCTTGAAGTTATGTCGAGGCCTCTCACTCAGCTCTTACCTCCGGAAGTCCCGGCCGGGGCCACCAGCCCGCAGTTCGGGACCAGTAACCCGGCTGGAAGTGGCTCCCAGGGCGGCCATCTGACCTCCATGGCCAACCTGAAGACCCTGCTGCAGCTGCCAATCAAAGCCGACCAGAGGGGCCCCAAGGACTGCTGCGAGATGAAAGGTGAGTGTGTGTGTGTGTGTGTGTGTGTGTGTGTGTGTGTGTGTGTGTGACAGAGAGAGAGAGGCCTGATTCATCCTGAAGGCAACACTGCATAGAAATATCATGATAAATGTTGCTACATGTTTATGAATATGTAGTAGGTGATGTCATGCAGGCTTATGGTGTGTTTGTGTGTGTGTGTGTGCGTGTGTATGTGTGTGTGGTACTTTAACATTTGATAGGAAATCCAACTTCTACTCTGTGTGCATACGTCTTGTTCTACTGAGCTCATTCTTCCAGTCAGCACTGCATATAATACCTCCTTTATGTCAGTATTTTCAGATGTGTGCTTACAGGAAGTTCCCTTTAGGTGTTTGGTTCTTTCATGTCAGTGTTTGTGTCCATGTGACCTTTGACCTTTACTGGGGCAGTTCTGCTGGTTTTTAGCAGCCTGGTCCAGAGGAGAGCAGACCTGCAGCTCTGTTTACCGCTCTGCCTCTGCATGTAGCCTGTGAAGCTCTATGGAGCCATCTGCACTTCCTGTGGGGAACCACAGTAGATACCCCCCTTTCCATCCCTTTGTTTGCTATAATGCCACTTAGTGGACGGTCTGTGTTGTGGTCTGTATTCCAGGGAACCTGGAAGTCCCCTTTATCATTTATATTTAAAACCGATCTAAACATGGGACCTGGACCTGTTTATCATCCTGATGTTCTTGTTGTCGTCGTCTCATTGAGATTATAAATGTTAAATGTTATAAATCCTTTAAACTCAGCACAGAGAAACCATCTGAAGCCATTTTGGAAATATAACAGTGATTATTCATTACAGTGTGTGTGTGTGTGTGTGTGAGAGTGTGTGTGTGCATCTGAACGAGTGGGTGGGTGAGATTGAAAAAGACAAGAGGCCCTGCTCATCCAGTACACACACACACACACACACACACACACATACACACACGCACACTCACACTGTTTTCACTCCTTCTGGCTCGCTTGGTTTTATATTAAATGTTTCCTGAAATGCAATAGCGTTCAGAGTGTGGGAGGGAAGAAGAGGGAGATGTGATGTGAAAACACACAATCTGGATCAGACACACACACACACACACACACGTCGGGCACTCCATTGGTGTTGAGTGTAATTTGCTGGTGTGTTCAAATGAAGGTTAGTGAGTGGGATTGAATTGTTTTCCATCCACCAGCTGCCATGGCAAATATTAACCAGGCTGCCTCTCCTTCCTCTCTACTGTAAGACACACACACACACACACACACACACACACACACCGTAAACAGCAGAATCACATGTGTGGCGTGAGGATCAGCCCCCCTCCACACACACACACTCTTCATCACTCACTTCACCTTCATCGGAGGAGCTCCTTGTAACCAAACTGCTAATTTAACTAGTTCAGCTTGTAGCTTCCCAGTAGTTCAGCTATTCTGTAATGTAGTTTGACCTCTGAAGTGAAGCTGTTGTCATGTGAGCGGGTCAGTGAGGATCCTTCCCAGCATGCATCACTTCACACTTGCATCTTTTTTCACTAGATGGTGAAATTGAACAAAAGTGATTTAAAATGTAAGCCCACACACGCACACACACGCCATCTGGCGACCCCTGGTGGTTGCTCATTGTACCTGCAGCTCCTGCTCCTGCTCCTTCCTTCTCTGTGCCTGTGTTTGGAGAGGAGGAGGAGGAGGAGGAGGAGATGGGATGATGGTGAGCGTGGCTGACAGGTGCAGAGGCCCGAGCCGCCTTTCTGTCAGCGCCTGTGCCTTACATTTTCCCTGTGCATCCCTGAATCAGGGATGCTGCGTTCATGGGCGGTGGTATTATAAGGCGTCCACAGTTCTGATGTTCTGCCTGTGGCTCTGCTCCTCTTTTCCTTCTCCACAGCTCACACTCCATGTTTCACTCCTTCACCCTCCTGCTTCTCTCTGGCTCGCTTTGTTTGACGCCTTCGCAAACACCCACTCCATCTAGCACATCGCTCAATCGCTCTCTCTCTCTCTCTCTCTCTCTCTCTCTCTCTCTCTCTCTCTCGCTCTCGCTCTCTCTCTCTCTCACTCTCTCCCTCTCTCTCTCTCTCTCTCTCTCTCGCTCTCTCTTCCTCCCTCGCCCCCTCTTCCTGTCTTTCCTGTGTTGCTCTCCTCACATCAGATCGCTCCATCCATTTTCCATTTTCCTCTCTCTCTCTCTCTCTCTCTCTCTCTCTCTCTCTCTCCCTTCTCCTCTCACAGTCCCTCCAAAATTTCCATACATCCTCTGTCATCTTTCCTCATCTTCCTTCCTCTTTCTCTTTCCTCAGTCTTCCTTTCCTTTCCTTTCCTTTCCTTTCCTTTCCTTTCCTTTCCTTTCCTTTCCTTTCCTTTCTATCCTGACTTGTTAGAAGTCTCCTCCTCATCCTCACTATTTCTTCATCCCTCCTCTTTGCTGATTTGCATCTTTCCTCTCCTCTCGTCCTTCCTCTCTCCTCCTTAAAGGAACAGACTTTCTTTCGTTGGTTGGTTGGTTGGTTCTTTCTTTCTTTCTTTCTTTCTTTCTTTCTTTCTTTCTTTCTTTCTTTCTTTCTTTCTTTCTTTCCCAACATTCTGCTGTATTTAATTCTTTCCCTCCATCTTTCCTCCTCTCTCTCTCTCTCCCTCTCTCTCTCTGTAATCCCTCTCTAATCTCTTGTGTCTTTATGGTTTAAATCCCTTTACATTTAATTTCCCCTCTCTCTCTCTCTCTCTCTTTCTCTCTCTCCCTCCCTCCCTCCCTCTCCTCTCTCTCTCCCTCTCTCTCTCCTCCCTCTCTCCCCCTCTCCTCTCTCTCTCACACTTTAGAATGCTCTTTAATTATTATTTGATTGCCTTTCATTATTCAGTGTGTCATTTATTCATTATGCTCTTTTGCCGGCTTCATATTTTAGAATGATATTGTGCCAAAGAATCAAAGAACAAAGTCTCTCATCCACTGTTTCCCTTCAGCCTCAGCCTCAGCCTCAGCCTCAGCTTCAGCCTCAGCTTCAGCCTCAGCTCTGCATGTGGGAGGGAAAGTCGATGTTGTATTGATGCCTGGGGGGGGGGGAGCTGACCCCTCCCCCTGTGAGGTCAGAGTGTAGGGGTCAGCTCTATTTACGGCACAGAGCTTTGAATGATTCGCCACTCGATGAAGAGTTTCCTTCATAACGAGATCGGGGAAGGAACGGATGAAGACGAGCAGAAGAACACGGCATAAGTCGCCGTCATCGTCCAGCGACGAATCGATTGATGTCTCTGCTCAGTCAGTCCAGAGAAAACACACACAACACACACACACACACACACACACACACACACGAGGCGTCAGTGTGAGGCGTCTCCTCTGTGTGAAGGACTGAAATCACACGTATGTAGAGGAGGAACGTTCTGTGTGAGACCTTCATCACAGCAGAGTCACAGCAGAGTCCTCTCAGCTGCTTCACGCCACACCTCAACCTGTAAATGCACACACTCCTTCACTTTCCTCTGTCTGTGGTTGGATGTGTGTGTGTGTGTGTGTGTGTGATCTTATCTGGCGTCAGCACGAACGAATGGAGAGGGAGCGACTTCTCTCTGTTTACCTGACGCAGCGTGAGATAATCTGTTTCCCCTGAACGCCTCGTCCTTCCTCTCTACAGACAAAGACAAGCCTCTGGACTCCGATGAAGACTCCACGAGCGTCAGCGCTTCGGTGCCCAGCGGGGCGGGAGGAGCCCCGGGCTCGGGCGCCCTGAGGTCCAGCTCCCAGTCGGCCTTCCTGGGCCCCCTGCTGTGGGAGCGGACGCTGCCGTGTGACGGCGGCCTGTTCCAGCTGCAGTACATGGACCTGGAGGAGTTCCTGACGGAGAACGGGATGGG
>NW_027466964.1:107500-113057 GCF_046128005.1 Genypterus blacodes
ATTAAATTAAATTAAATTGTTTTTGGGATATTTTATTAAATATATATTTTAGAAATGAGGCTTAGTGGAAGATTAAATACATTAAAACATACTGACCCTATACACACACACACACACACACACACACACAATTCTGATCTTATCTTTATGGACATTAACATTGATCTGATTTTACAAATTGAATTATGAACATTGAGAACACAAAGTTAATAAAGTTTCCATAAGCTGTAATTCAGATGTGAGGATGTGTGTGTGTATGTGTGTGTGTGTGTGTGTGTGTGTGTGTATGTGTGTGTGTGTGTGTGTTCCTGCACGTGCTGTGAGTGTGTGTGTCTGTGAAATGAGAGGAAGACCTGTGTGTGTGTGTGTGTGTGTGTGTGTGTTTGTGTGTGTGTGTTTGTGTGTGTGTGTTTGTGTGTGTGTGTGTGTGTGTGTATGTGTGTGTGTGTGTGTGTGTGTGCGTGTAAGATAGAGAGGAAGAAGCCAAACAGGGCCGCACACAGGAACCTCCCTGTGTTTACATTGGGGGCTTTTATGTAACATACTTCCTATATCACATTCCAGCTCCGTGTTGTGTTTCAGTGTTGAGCACAAGCAGCTGCAGCAGGACTCACATGGCTCCGTCCTGCTGTCAGCACGTGTTCCTGCTGCCCGGCCTCCAGCCGCGCCCTCGCCACCCGGACTCACGTCTACGTGTGCCATTGTTTACCTTCTAATACGTGAAGGCGTGTACGTCGACGTTGTCCCCCTGTTTCCCTTAAACAGGATGTAGTTCTCTGACTACAGGCTACATCCCTTAACCGACCGCAGACAGGCGGCCGTGGAGGCGTGTAGGCGTGGCTTTAAGCGTCTGTGCTGCCTCCTACAGGTGTGGAGGGAGCATTGCACCTCTGCCTGGCCCAAAACTCCAGGTTTAAACGAGAACACGGTTGCCATGGTAATCGTCCTGCACTTAACTGTGAGTGTGAAAGGCTTAGCTCAGGTGTGTGTGTGTGTGTGTGTGTGTGTGTGTGTGAGTGTGTGTGCTGCTGCTTAATATTCCTCTGTGCCTGTTTGCAAACCTGCTTCACTTCAATTTGCTTCATCTGCTAGTTTGAGATTACCCAGAATCCCCGTCAGTGACCCCCAGAGAGCAGGTGCGTGTTTGCCTTCAGCTGCCGGCTGTACGTGTAGGTGGAGGGAGTGAGAGTAGAGGAAGAGCGAGCGGGCGCTTGTTCCTCCAGCCAAGATGAAGAGACAAACCTCCAGCCTGTCTCCTGCTGCAGCGTCTCTATTTTCTGCTGCTGTGGGTGTGGAGGAGAAAATGGCCTCCACCTTCTGCTCTGGAGTCTCTGCCTGCCTGGGTGGCTGAGGAACGGCGGCGTGAAATGGCGGCTCGTGACTCAAACCTTCGCCACTCCATGCAAAGGGACCAGGAAGCGCTCAGTGGACGCTCTGGATCCAAACATGTGGGACACCGACATGAACAGAATGACTGAAGATCATCAACCATCGTTTCACCATCAGCCTCCAGAGAGAGAGAGAGCGAGAGAGAGAGAGAGAGAGGGCGAGAGAGAGAGGGAGACATAATCTCAGCTTGATTAAACAGAGCAGCGAGCCAATCAGAGTGTCTCGTCTTAATGTCTCGTGCTCAGAAACAGGAAATGAAGCAGCGCTGGACGCTCAGGCGTGTTTGCTCAGCAGCAGGAGACATGTTCGTGTTCTTGGCTGGGTTTCAACTCTATGCCTAACAGCTTAGCCTGGATCAGCCAGGATCAGCTGGAGTGGAGTCGGGTCATGTGGACCGGAGGACGGAGACGCCCTGTATGTACGGTGAAGATCTTCATCTTCAACAGAATCAGTTCAGAAGCTATTTCAGCATATTCTTCTTCTTCAGCATCGTTTGTGGCCTGCAGACGAGCTGAACACAGAAACGCTGCCCCCTGCTGGACCGGAGTGTTTGCAGCTCTTCCTCATACGTCACGCAAATCAGCCGCGTCGTCATGTGACGCAGGAACGCTCGCGGCTTTTCCCCTGGAAGACCATTCATGATGAATCCTACATGAGAGGAAGAGTTAGGGATGATGGCTTTAAGGTCCCAGCTGATCAAACGGCTCGACGCAGGACCGGATCATTCAACCAGGAGAGAAATGAAGGACAGGGTACGATCCCTAAACCTGTAACAGAAGTTTGCTCTGGAGCGTGTGGACGTGTTGACATGTGAGTGTGTGTGTGTGTGTGTGTGAGCAGCCATGCGTTAACACAAAGGTTTCTATTTATGAGGCGCCGGGCTGCAGATTATAAATAACTGCAGAGCAAGAACCAATGTGCAGCGTAACAGAGGAGGAACAGACGAAGCAGCAGGGGGCCTGATCTGCCTCCCAGGGGGCGGAGCCTGATGAGAGGAAGTAATAGAGGGTTAATGTAAACAACACAACAGTCTCATAAGTACACAAACAGCAACTAAGTCCACTGCCCAGGTGCCGCTGAGCAGGGCAGCTTTCTTTAACATGGTCTGAGTTTAGTGAACCAAACACCTGAAGCCCCACCGTGCACGCTGAGCCACAACATGGCTTGAAAAAAAAAAATGGAAAAAAAGACATGCAGGTAATTTTGCCACAAAAAGTGAGGAAAAATCAAAGAGAAAAAAAAGGATTACAAAAAATCTTAACAATTTAATTTACATTAATAGAATAAAACGTCAATATTGGGTCTTGAATTTGCACATACAAACACACACACTCACACACACACACTGTAGTTTGTGGTGTTGGTTGTTGTTGTGTGTTGAGGGAATCAAACCTTCACCTCATTTTCTCTGCTGTTTGTCTGCAGAAGAGCAAAAACATTCAACCATTCTAATTCTAATCAGAGTCCAGAGCAGATGTGGATTGATCCGGTCTGATCCGGTCCCTGTGTTCTGGTCCTGATCCGATGGATCTGTGGAAGCACAAAGGGTTAACTCTCAGTCTGAACTGATCCGGCTGCAGATGAACTCGTTGCCCCTCTTTGGGTTTCTGGCTCGCTTCTGCCACCTGGTGACGAATCTGCGTCACTGCAGCCTGCGAGACAAGCAGAAGGGAAAGAGGCAGAGAGTAGCGCCCCCTGCTGGCAGAGAGCAGAGGAGGGGACGAGCAGAGGAGAGAACATATTGTCCATTAAATCCTCTTCACCATCTGAGCAAGACTCATCTCTCTCTCTCTCTCTCTCTCTCTCTCTCTGGCCCCGAGCCATGTGACTGTGCTGCACATGTGACTGAGGGGGAGAGGGAGGGGCCACAGAGAGGGAGGGAGGGAGGGGGAGAGAGAGGGAGGGAGGGGGCGAGGGAGAGGGAGGGAGGGAGGGGGAGAGACAGTTGAAAGGAGAAAGAGGGGGGTACAGATAGAGAGACACAAGGGGGGGGAGTTAGAGACAAGGGACTCAAGAGAGACAAGATAGAGAGACCAGGAGAAAAGAGGAAGAGAGAGAGAGGTAGAGAGAGAGAGAGAGAGAGAGAGAGGTAGAGAGAGAGAGAGAGAGAGGTAGAGAGAGATTTCCCTCCTTCAAGTTCTTTAGTTACATTGCAGCTTCACATGTAAAGTTATGGAGCTTCTGAACTACAGATTCAGTAAAACTGTAGTATTGTTTGGAATATGTGATATACGTGTGTTTGTGTGTGTGTGTGTGTGTGTGTGTGTGTGTGTGTGTGTGTGTGTGTGTGTGTGTGTGTGTGCTCCTGCCTGCACACACTCCTGCATCTGATCAAATCCCTCATCAGGGATCTTCTGCTCGTTGTCTGAGGCACGTTGGCCTTCGACCCGTCGACACGTGAGCGACCGCCAGCGTGGGCAGGTGGGGAGGGCGAGCTGCAGCTGATGATGATGATGAGGATGATGATGATGGGAAAGCATTTGCTGCTCATGTGGTGTAGAAACAGAACAAGCAGAGACTGTGTCAGCTGCCGGCCCTGCTGAAGTGCCCTGGAGCCAGGCACTGAATCCCTCCTGAGCCTGACCTTTGACCTCCAGCCTTCCTGCTCTTTCAGCTTTGCAGATGTGCGACAGATCTCAGCATCTGGCACCGATATGGGGGTCAAAGAGGCTGGAAGCGTAAATGATGTTCGTCATATAGAAACACAGCGTCTGGCACCAGCTTGATGAGGAAGTACGCCCGGGCTTTTCAAAATAAAAGCCTAAATAGGATCAGAGTGTGTTTTGGATGGAGTTTAGTTTCAGTCTCAGTGTTTGATGCTGAATCATGACGTATGGAACGACTTCCTGTCCATGTTCAGGATTCTTTGCTGCAGCTCTCCTGAATAAAAGCATGTATTATATGCAGTGCTGACTGCCAGAATGACTTTGCCTATATTGTGAGTTTTGATCTGAGGCTCTTCTCTCTCTGACCTCCTCTGCTCCTCCTCCCCAGGCGGTCAGGCGGTGCCTCAGGACCCCTCCCCCTCCCCTACCTGCCCTCCCGGACCCCCGGCGCCTGCAAATGGCGGCAACGACGTCATGGTGAATTTCGATCCCGACCCGGCCGACCTGGCGCTGTCCAGCGTGCCAGGCCAGGAGGCGTTCGACCCGCGGCGACATCGCTTCAGCGACGAGGAACTCAAACCGCAGCCGATGATCAAGAAGGCTCGCAAGATGCTGGTCCCCGACGAGCAGAAGGTACATCTCCCACAATGCACTGTATGTGAGCCACCTGTTGCTCTGTTAGCTTCGACTCTATTCAGCTGCTGCCACCTCTCTTCATTCCCTTGTTTCCTCTCCTTCACATCTCACTGACCCTTCTCATGCGTTTGTTTCCCCTCCTCCTCCTCTACCTTCCTCCCTATGACAGGATGACAAGTACTGGTGCCGGCGAGTCAAGAACAACGAGGCGGCCAAGCGCTCGCGGGACGCCCGGCGGCTGAAGGAGAACCAGATCTCGGTGCGCGCCGCCTTCCTGGAGCGGGAGAACTCCGCGCTCCGACAGGAAGTGGCCGACATGAGGAAAGAGCTGGGTCGCTGCCGGAACATCATCAACAAGTACGAGAACCGGCACGACGACTTGTGAGGAGGAAGACCATGAAGGCGACGACGGAACGACAGAAGAAGAAGAAGAACATGGGGGGAGGGAGGGGAGGAGGAGAGGAGAGGAGAGAAGGGTACAGGGCAACTCAACAACAGCAGCACTTTAGTTGAAGTGGCGAGGGGGGAGGGGCGGCGTAGATCTGCAGTAAGTGCCGTGCGACACCGAGCGTGAACGAGAGGAGAAGCCCGGCCACGCCCACTGTTCCGTTCCCTTTGCCGCTCAGCCGGATGCACGCGAAGCACAGCACCGTGTCGCCCGCGGCCACGTGGGCGGCGCCTCGCCCGGCGGTGCTGCGCTCACGCCCGGTGTCGGACGGCGTTTTTGCAGGTAGTGCGCACGGCGGCGCTCCGGCCAGTTCACACGCGGTGTTTGGGTTCACGCCACGCCAGGGAAGTCTCGCTTTTTTTTTTAAACGCTCGAAGACGAGGAAGCAAGCCAGGAGAGTTCAGATGTGTAATTTTTCTATATATATAAGACAAAACTTGTATATTTTTGAACTAGACAGGAAGGAAAGATTGTCCAG
>NW_027466965.1:0-37500 GCF_046128005.1 Genypterus blacodes
CTGTTTATGAGAGTGCATGAGTCTGTTTATCATAGATCGAGACAGGAAGCTGGACACCTTCAAAATAAAAGCTGCTTTACGCTGGAAACCCCATTTCATGTTTGCCCGTCTGGTGGCAAGTGGAAAAAAAAGAGATCAATCACTTACTCAATCTACAAATAATCGAACTCTTTGTTGTATAAAACTTCACTCCTCTTAAATTTATTTATTTATTTATTTTAATTGACGTTGACTTTGTAACCGTGTTAATGTTCCCTTCCTTATCAGAGTATTGTTGTCATTGTTAGTGTTGTCGAGCTTTCTTACTTCTGTATTACGAGTATCGGTGTAAGTTTGGGTTTTGTTATAGTAACGACGCTGTGCTTTTATTGTGAAGGCCACCAGCGGAAGCCCGCAGTGTGTTTATCTTCAGTTTTACACTCCGTCTGCTCCTCCGCCGCGGACTCTTGTCAGTCGGTGAATGTGTGTGTGCGTGAGTGTGTGTGGAGGAGCGGAGCGGAGGGACCGAGCAGCTGCTCGCCGACAGACAGCCGTTGAGCGCCGGGGAGCTCCGGAGGAGAGAGACGGGGAGAGGAGCCGCAGACCCGGAGCTGCTGGGTGAGGAGAAGCGCCGGAGTGAACCCGGATTTACACCTGATCCCGATCCTGATCCCGATCCTTTACAGTTTGAGAGGAGAAGAGAAGCGGCGGGAGTTCAGAGTCTGCGGGGTTTTCTCTTTTTAACTTGTGGGATTAAACAGAAAACAGCAGGAGATACAAACCTCTGTCCTCTGCTCTGCTTTGGTTTCATCCTTTTCTACTTTTTCTCCTCCACACGCAGAGGAGCCTCAGTGATTTTTTTCTACTTTTTTGAATTGCGTGTATTTATTAGAGTATTTCTTGTGGACCATGGTGGGGGAGATGGAGGGGAAGGAGAAGCCCAGGCCCAGTCCGGACTATCTGATGCAGCTGATGAACGACAAGAAGCTGATGAGCAGCCTGCCTAACTTCTGCGGCATCTTCCACCACCTGGAGAGGCTGCTGGATGAAGGTCTGTGTCTCTGCTTCCATCTCAGGAGACTCTAAGTTTCTCCTTCAGATTTCTCTACATTAACTTAAAGAAATGTGCTCATGTGGAGGAGAGCCATTTAAGGGTTAATGAAGGATTCTGCCTCACTATTTGTATTTTTCAGAAACTGAGATTTATAAAATTCACGGCCTATCAAAAAGAAAAAAAAAGAAAAAATACAAATTTATAAATGAAATAAAGTTATAAAGAGTTATAAAGTTCATAGTTTCCTCTGAACGCCCAAACGTCCCACATTCAGCAATAAGCTTTACATAAACCCTCCTCCACTTAACATCACACTTCAGGTCAGACTTTCATCTTAATGATGATAATCAACAGCAAGAGCTCAGAAAAGATTGAAAGCTCACTTTCATCAGAAATGTCCCTCAGGCTGCCTGATAGTGCTGATTGTTCTGAAACTAGAATCTAATGTGGAGCTGCAGTTGTTGATTCCCCCCCCCCCCCAATTTCTGTAAAGCTGAGATGATGTCATCATCACGGCTTCCTGCTGAAGCCTTCTTCATGTTTGCAAAGACGTGAAAGTCTAAGGGGCCGAATAAGATGAAACAAGTTCAAAGCCACAACATGGAAGCAGAGGAAGGACGCCGACGCTGCACAGTGATGTAGTTTGTCCATCTAGTTCACTCTCAGTCTGGGTTCCCTGAGGACCTGGGAAGTTCAGGAACTCTCCGACACTAAAATATCACACACCTGCTCTGGTGTGTGTGTCCAGCTCAGAACTTATCAATCAACGTTCATACACAACAACACCTCAAGAACAGCAGGACATTCAGATCCATGGCACTAAATGAGACAAAACTAAATTGTTGTTCTCACCATGTCTGGTGGAATCAGCGATGATTGATAAGTTGTGAGCCCGTTGTTGTATTTAAACATTCCAGTGTAGAGAGACGGTTTCTCTGTGTGGCTCAGGATTTATCAATCAGGCAGTGTCACTTACAGTCACTGAGCTCAATGTTAAACACATCAGGGCTGATATTACTTTATACTACACACATAGAAGTCAAGCTTAGAACTACAATTTACAAACAGCACCTGGGTCCGACTGTTTACTTCACCGTGCTGAGATGTTTATATTTATTATAAATAAGACAGGAGGCGTCTCTATTCATCTGCTGGACGTTTGAAGCTACACGCCCAGCAGAAAGACAAAACAAGGGTGCGGCGAGACTCAAAGCCATCTCTGTGAATTTCCTCCAAATGAATCATTTTCTGAACTCCACTTCAGAAAATGAGACGTTTAAAGTTCCAGGAAACTTTCAATCATTTGTGGTGCAGGGAAACTGGAACATTCTGGCAACGTGGACGCGTTCTGTGATGTTCTGTGAACTTGATCACATTTCACAAGATTCCTATTCTTATTTGACATCACTCCTCTGGTTCAACAGAGGTGAAGATCCAGAGATCAGCTAAGCAGCTAATCAGAAAACGTGTGAACATACTAACCAGGTACTAACGAGGCAGCTGGAAACATCTGGAGCTGAGAGATGGGGGCAAAGGGAGAGGGGGGGGGGGGGGTAGAGAGAGAGACCCCCCCCCATCTGGAAGACTTTGTTTCTCATGTACAGTAAAGAGGAGCAGAGATTATTCATCCTAAATCTGATATGATCGTCTCAAAATCATTCATATCCGTCAGAAAAATTCAAATGATTATAAATTAAACACATTAATGCCTCTAATACAGAAATCCTATAATGATTTCCCAATAAGTTACAAAACCTTTCTGCAACTAGCAGACGTGTAAAAAGTCAATCTACCTTTTATTACGACCGTGAACCTATAGATCATCTAACCTTATAGGCCATCTAACCTATAGGTCATATATGTATGAGGTCATATAACCTTCATATCTGTGTGTCTGCTGAAGTCTAACAGATGAAGCTCCTGTAAACCTGCTGCTCAGCGGAGGTTCCATATATTTGGGGCCCTGCGTTGGGTTTGACATTTTCCCAGCAGCACCTGAACGCAGCAGAATCAGGACAGAAACGTTTCTCTCCTCCGTTTCTGTTACTTTCATTCCATCGCTCTCTCTCTCTCTCTCCTCTCTCAATTACACTAAGTGCAGCTATTCATCACTTAATTGATCTAATTAATTAATTTAGAAGCTAAAATGAAGAGTGTGTGTGTGTGTGTGTGTGTGTGTGTGTGAGCAAAATCAATATACGCAGAATTCCCTTTGGCTTGAGTCCCTGTGTGCTGCTGTAATGGTCCAAGCACTGCAGTGTGTGTGTGTGTGTGTGTGTGTGTGTGTGTGTGTGTGTGTGTGTGTGTGTGTGTGTGTGTGTGTGTGTGTGTGTGTGTGTGTGTGTCTGTGTCTGTGTCTGTGTGTGTGTGTGTGTGTGTGTGTGTGTGTGAATCCAGCAGCAAAGAAGGGACAAACATGTGGATGAAAGGTCAGAGGGCAGCTCATCAACATGCTCCTCTTCCTCTCTTCCTCTCTTCTTCTCTGTCACTTCCCGTCCATGACTCACAGCCACACTGGACACACTCTTGTATGAAACCTCAAAGTTCCGGTCCAGTGTGAGGCTCAGTAATAAACCCCGCCCCCCCTGGTCTGTGTCCTTGGTTCTGATTGGTCTAAAGAGGGGCAGAGAAGCTCCACACCGACAGGCTGACGTCAGAATAAAGACGGGACGTTTGATGATTCCCGACCGGCCAATCAGAGCGCCTCATGCTGATCTGCGTCCAAACAGACAATCACATCACCTCGCAGCATTCTGACCTCCTCACACTATAAAGACAAACGATGGAGACAAGCGGGACGTCTGAGGTCGTCTGAGGACGTGAAGGCAAACAAGGTGTGAACCTGAAACAAACTTCACATGGACCATGAACGCACCACGGAGGGATCAGACAGGGAACTCACCAGGGGGTCCAGCTGTCTGTCAAGGGGACGAAGGGACACGGGGAGAGAGGATGGAGGGACGGACAGAGGGACAGAGTTTCAGTATTGTGATGGTCGACCCTCAATGACCTCAATTATCTGCTCTCACTAAGAAGCTAAATTAAAGACGCTCTGCTTTTCATAACGAGCTTGTTTAATCCTGAAGAGTGTGACTAAGGGGGGGGGGCTGTATGTGTCTACACCCCCCCCCCCCACACACACACACACACACACACACACACACACCCTACAATTAAATAACACTAAAACAACATTCATATAACGTAACATTCACATTGGTGATGTTTCCTGTGTGTATGTTGGGATGTGTATGATATCATCACACACACACACACACACACACACACACACACACACACACACACAGGCTGGCTCCAGGAGGAGATGCTGTCTGGCAGCTTTATGTAGGACATCTCTTATTATTATGATCACAGACTGAGAGTGTGTGTCTGTGTGTGTGTGCCTGCAGTGACATCATAGTCTCATAGTCGCTGCAGTAGTTCAGCAGTATTGATCACATGATGATAGTCAGATATTGATCAGGTTTTTGTCTGTCGTTCAGGATATTGATCGTCATGATAGCGTATCGATCAGGGTCACTACATTCAGTAAAGGGGACTTCCTGTCAGATCACAGGTCAGGAGGAGCAGGTGGTGGCTCGGTGTGAAGCCTTCCTCCTCCTCCTCCTCCTCCTCCTCAGCATCATGATGAGCATGAAGCTACTTTCTGATAAAGCAGCCTTTTCAAACTAAAAGCCACTCTAAAGTAGTTCAACTGCAGCCAAGCTACTATCTTCATAAAGCAGTTGGCTTCACAACAAGAGCCTGAGATAAAGTAGCTTACTACATTGAAGCTACTTCAGTGTTAAATGTGTGTGGTGTCATGGTGTCGTCCTCAGATGAAGGCTTCATGCTGCAGACATGAGGCGGAGCTTCACTCTGTGATCTGGGGGAGAATGAAGCCTGTTTGTTGCGTTTGTTGTGTTTGGAGGTCATGGCTGCTCCTCCACTTCATCACACACACCTCGTCTCTCATTGGTTGCACCTTTTAAAGGTCACAGGGGTCACAGCTGAATTTGGCTGAACTTTGAGCACAGAGGGAGAGAGACACCGCTCACACAACAATGGAGCGGCCGGCTTCAGCCTCAGCTTCAGCTTCAGCTCAGATATCAGACCGTCACTGTGCATGGAATCATAACGCCTGTGAGCTCTGTGTGTGTGTGTGTGTGTGTGTGTGCAGCGGGCCGTGTAGCGAGCCATGCCTGAGGGTCAGAGCAGGAAATTGATTGGACGGAGGACTTTTCCAAAGCTGACAAACCACTAAAAGAAAGAAAAGAGAAGCGTTGTGTTGTGGTGAGGGAAAGGTTGCAATAACAGCAGCCATAAATCAGCCTGACAGTTTAATCATCACCGTCTGACCACACACACACACACACACACACACACACACACACCCAGGGGAAGGGTCACTCACTGCAAAATGTCTGAACTCACCTATGACAGCAGAACAGCGCCCCCTACCAGCTGAACAGGTGCCACCGGACTGCAGGACAGTTAGCTTAGCACAAACACTGCTAGCCTAAACCCCGAGGCCTGTACTGGCTCCTGATTGGCTCAGGATGAGGTCATGTGTTCCTGCTTCAGATTCATGCACAATACGACCCATCAGGCTCAACTGTCCACGTGACCTTTGACCTTACTGGTCCAGAGCAGAGCCGACCTGCAGCTCTGGTTACTGCTCTGCCTCTCTGTGGAGCTCTGTCTCTGGTTGTCATAACATAGAAGAGCGATCAGCAAGTGGGACGCTCACACGCGTGTTCTTCCTCTCCCCTCAGTGTCGACTGTCAGGCAGGAAACTACAATCAGGAGTGTGTGTGTGTGTGTGTGTGTGTGTGTGGTCAGGCAGCTCTGCAGGATTAAATGTCTGTTATGAAATATTAAAACAGTCTGAGCTTTTAATTATCCTTCATACCTTATTACACTTCCTCTGTGTGTGTGTGTGTGTGTGTGTATAGGAGTTACGGTGCTGTGTGTGTGTGTGAGTGAAGCTGGACTGAGGCCTTGTGTGTAGAATCTTAATGTGACGTGTGTGTGTGTGTGTGTGTGTTGCAGAGATCAGCCGGGTGAGGAAGGACATGTACAACGACACGCTGAACGGCTCAGACAAGAGGAGCAGCGAGCTGCCAGACGCCGTCGGCCCCGTGGTCCAGCTGCAGGAGAAGCTCTACGTCCCCGTGAAGGAATATCCTGATGTAAGACAAGGCTCTGTGTGTGTGTGTGTGTGTGTGTGTGTGTGTGTGTGTGTGTGTGTTTGTGTGTGTGTGTGTGTGTGTGTGTGTGTGTGTGTGTGTGTGTGTGTGTGTGTGTGTGTGTGTGTGTGTGTGTGTGTTTGTGTGTGTGTGTGTGTGTGTGTGTGTGTACCAGACGCTGTAACCTGGTTATGGGCTGTTAGTGTGATTGCTGCAGGACAGGAGCTGCATACTGATACACATAATCAGATCACCAACAAACTAATCAGTTTTCCTCTGTGGTCAAAGTGTGTGTGTGTGTGTGTGTGTGTGTGTGTGTGGTTGCTTTCTGTGATTTATCTGTGTGTGTGAGTGTTGATTCACACACAAACGTTGATTATCCTGTGGAGTGTGTGTGTGTGATTGGAGGCTTAGCTTGTTGTTTCTTTCTTTGCTGCTCTCAGAACTACAGAATGTTTACGCTACAAAATGGAAAGTGGCCGTGTCTCACTTGAACGCGCTGCAAGTTAGCTACAATCTGGGGCGGCGTAACTAGCGGAGCCTAGCTGCCGTCTGCGAGCCACCGGCTTTACAATCTGCCCAGCAACACCATAGTAACAACACACACAACGTCCTTGTAATTCATCTGCATGCCCACAGCAGCAGCAGCCTAGCAACACCACAGTAACCGCATGGAGCAGCCACTGTGCTTGACTGGAGTGACCACATGCTAAAGCACAGAGTTAGCACCACACTAGCACAGCCCTCAGTAACACCCTGGTTACCATGGCAACCACTAAACACACACAGCCGCTACAACCACGAAAGGTCAGAAACTGGTGGACGTCCCTCTGCTGTGATTGGTTGACCTGGTGGTTTTGGTCGGTTGTAAACAGTCACTGCTGGTGGGTGACACTGGAGGCATCGCCATGACGACAGCATTATTAATAGGGTGCCATGTTGTTGTCCATTCACTGATGAGTAACAGAGGGAACAGAGAGCAAACAACAAAGTGGAACTGAAACAGTGGGAGATTCAGACTTCCTGTTTTAGGAGGAAGCACCCAAAGGTTCGGTCGGCCCCCTGCAGAGCTACGGAGGAGCTCAGGTCACTGTCAACTCAACATGCTGCTCAGGCTCAGCTCAATCACTCGGGTTAAATCAAATCGTTTATACACTTCTACTTCTGCTACGGTTCAATAAACAAGAAGACGACCGGGACAGACAGGAAGACAACAGAACACGGGACCTGTGGTGATGTGGCGTTCAGAGCTGCGTCAGGCTTCTCCCAGAGGTCAGGCCCCTCCCAGAGGTCAGGCCCCTCCCACTCACAGTCTGGACCACACTAGTCTAGATCCTCCTGAAAACTCTGTAGGAGCCATGTTGGTGTTCATGTTGGTCCACATTGTGGTTTCATTAGAGAAGACGCAGATCGTCCTCGATCCTCCTGCTGCTGTGCAGGACACAGGCAGGGACAGACGCTGGGCCGTCCCTGTCCAACATGGCCGCCCTGTGTGGCGAGCATGCCGCTGAGGTCATCCACGCCAGAGTACAGAGAACAAAGCGTCTCAAAGCCACGCCTCCAAGGCTCAACACGGCCGTTCAGCCTGAACGGATCAATAAGAAGATTTGTTCCCATGTCCCCCCCCCCCCCACACACACATGCTACACACAGAGACCATTTACCTGTCAGACAGACGGAGACATAAAGACGGACTGGACTCAGTATCACCAAGATCCATTATGGAATAGACTATAAATATAATTCATGGCTTCGTGCTGACAAAGCTTTTAATTAAAGCTCTCTCTCTGTGTGTGTGTGTGTGTGTGTGTGTGTGTGTGTGTGTGTGTGTGTTTAGTCCAGTCTGAGTGGTTGTCATCTATCATCGGCTCTGTCCTTTACAGACTGGGTCAAAGTCTGAGAGAGAGAGAGAGAGAGAGAGAGAGAGAGAGAAAGAGAGAGAGAGAGAGAGAGAGAGAGAGAGAGAGAGAGAGAGAGAGAAGCATGGTGTGTTTAGTTTGTTTGTTGATAAGAAGGAGAGAAGAAGAAGTGACCGCTCCAGACACAGCAGCAGCAGCACAATGTGAGAAGTGATGAAGAGAAAGAGAACAGAGAGACAAACATGGAGACGTCTGAGGTTCCTCATTCAAGAAGTAATGCTGGGAAAGTGATGATGATGATGATGAGGATGAGGATGAGGATAGGAATGTGCTCGGAAAGTTTGGGGATTTTAATACAATGGTTGATTGATAAGTACTGAGCCACAGTGGGCACTGAGCCACAACGGCTGACATCACCACCTTTAGGCCCCGCCCCTACAGGCCCCGCCCCCTAAGGCCCAGCCTCGAGTCAGACATGTTCCTTCTGTTTCAGAGGCTGAAGCTGAAGGATCGGATCAGGCTGACTTTGATCAGTACTGTGGGGGGGGGGGCACATGCTGTGTTCAGGATCATTGCCCCACTAATGAAGGTTAATTAATGATGTTTATTGGTGCACACACACACACACACACACACACACCCTGCTGTGTGAACAGAGGATTCCCTGATGTAATTATTTATTTGTGTTTATTTATTATTGTGTGTGTGTGTGTGTGTGTGTGTGTGTGTTACGTCTATAATTGTCGCTGGGACTCTAACCAATCACTGCACAGCCTGTCCCTGTGAGCTCTGCTCTGATTGACGTCCGAGACACAGAAACGGTTTGTTACCTTCGGCCACAATACATGCAGATGCTGATGAAGAGGAGAAGAGGAGCGCCTGCTTACTGGTGCCGCTCATGGACAATTAGGAGCTTTGAGATGATGAAAGGCTCTGAATCTTCCCAAAGAGTGAATAATGCAGCTAATCAGATCCATTCAAACGGAGCTAATCACAGGTTATTGATCACGTAAAGGAATGGAAGTAATCCGTTTCTTCATTATTGACATTGATTAACAAACTAAAGCTTTTCTTTAAGTACTCTGTTAAGTACTCTGCTGATCAATATACTTAAATGCCCTGCCTGGATTAAGATGGGGTGGTCGTCACGGTAACAGGATATCAGGATGAGTGAGAGAGGGCTGGAATCAGAAATGTTACCGGAGCGACGAGTGAAGGAAAGAAATGTAGAGAACTAAATCTACCTGACAGTCTCTCTCTCTCTCTCTCTCTCTCTCTCTCTCTCTCTCTCTCTCTCTCTCTCTCTCTCTCTCTCTCTCTCTCATTCTCCCTCTCCTTCTCTCTCTCTCAGTTTAACTTTGTGGGTCGAATCCTCGGCCCTCGAGGTTTGACAGCCAAGCAGCTTGAGGCGGAGACTGGCTGTAAGATCATGGTGAGAGGGCGGGGCTCCATGAGAGACAAGAAGAAGGTAACTATCACACACACACACACACACACACACACACACCTTACTGTGTCTTAGATGCCAACATGGACACGATCAATAGGAGGCGTCTGTAAACGTGATGCATCACGTCGTCGGAGCGTAACACAGATTTATCACTTTAACTAAGATCCAGATCTGCCACCAGCTTACAGTTAACAGACTGTCAGTGAACGCATCATGAAAGCAGCGACTGAATAATAAAGCAAAGAACAGAGAAACAATTTCAAACATTTCAGGTCAAACTGCTGTGAAAACACCAAACTCCTCTGTTTGTTTGTCTTTCTGTCTTTCTCACTGAGATCAGTGTGTGTGTGTGTGTGTGTGTGTGTGTGTGTGTGTGTGTGGTGGTAACGAGGTTAGCCACCTGCTATGCTAAGAGTGATATGTGAGACAGAAAGAACAGCAGGAGAGCAAAAGAAACCAGATGGAGGAGAAACAATCGGAGAGGAGAGAGAGAAACAAGATGAGGAGACGAGGATAAGGAGAGGAAAAACAAGGGGGGGGGCTGAGGGGAAAAGGGGACATATGAGGAAAAGAGGAGAGAGAAGCAAGATAGGGAGAAGATTAGGAGAGGATCAGTCAAACAAGGTCAGGAGGAGAAGAGGAGAAGAATGACAAAGAGGAGAAGAGAAAGAAGAAGAGGGAATGAGGGAAGAGGAGACGAAGAGGAGAGGAGAGAAGACACACACGGTGAGCAGGTGCAGGAGCAGAGACAGATGGAGTCACAGAGGTGAAACATCTTTAAGTTCTCGTCCCGCAGAGAAACTCAATCCTGTCCTACTGAAGCCCTCAGCCTGCGGGGGGCGCTCACAGATATGGAGCTGGTTCAGGTTATTATAGGGGCGCCCCTGCTGATCCCACTGAGGAAGAACCAAAGACAATATTTACACACCTGGATCAGTGTGTGTGTGTGTGTGTGTGTGTGTGTGTCCATCTGCGTCTGTCTGTGGGTGTTCGGGACACTAACACGTATGTTATCGCCATGGGAACAGGGACTGAGCCTGGTGTATTATGGGATGTTTGTGTGACAGTCTGGATTCAGAGCTCATTACGTTTCCTTTCATCTTTTCCCTCTCGCTCCGTCTCGCTCATTCCTCTTTATAAAGTACAAGATGAAAGGTGTACCAGGTTGCCACGGCAACCGCCTCCCCATCTCTGAGCCTTCACTTAATAATAATGCACTTTGTAATATGTAATGAAAGTTTACAAGGTGATTCTCCGCAGACAGAGAGACATAATGTCAAGACAAGTGTGTCCCTCTGCTTCCTCCAGTCAGGGTCTGCCTCTCTGTGCCTCACTGTGCCTCACTGTGCCTCTCTGTGCCTCTCTGTGCCTCTCTGTGCCTCACTCTGCCTCACTGTGCCTCTCTGTGCCTCTCTGTGCCTCACTGTGCCTCACTGTGCCTCTCTGTGCCTCTCTGTGCCTCACTCTGCCTCTCTGTCCCTTTCTGTGCCTCTCTGTGCCTCACTGTGCCTCAATGTGCATCTCTGTGCCTCACTGTGCCTCACTCTGCCTCACTGTGCCTCTCTGTGCCTCTCTGTGCCTCACTGTGCCTCACTGTGCCTCTCTGTGCCTCTCTGTGCCTCACTCTGCCTCTCTGTCCCTTTCTGTGCCTCTCTGTGCCTCACTGTGCCTCAATGTGCATCTCTGTGCCTCACTGTGCCTCACTTTGCCTCTCTGTGCCTCTCTGTGCCTCACTCTGCCTCTCTGTGCCTCTCTGTGCCTCACTGTGCCTCTCTGTGCCTCTCTGTGCCTCACTCTGCCTCACTGTGCCTCACTGTGCCTCTCTGTGCCTCTCTGTGCCTCTCTGTGCCTCACTCTGCCTCACTCTGCCTCACTGTGCGTCTCTGTGCCTCTCTGTGCCTCACTGTGCCTCTCTGTGCCTCTCTGTGCCTCACTCTGCCTCACTGTGCCTCACTGTGCCTCTCTGTGCCTCTCTGTGCCTCACTCTGCCTCACTCTGCCTCACTCTGCCTCACTGTGCCTCTCTGTGCCTCTCTGTGCCTCTCTGTGCCTCACTGTGCCTCTCTGTGCCTCTCTGTGCCTCTCTGTGCCTCTCTGTGCCTCACTCTGCCTCACTCTGCCTCACTCTGCCTCGTCTTCTGGTTCTGGTCAGGTTAAGAACATGTATGAGTGAATAAAGACGGTGCGGAGCTGAATTCTTCCCTTCTTCCTGTAGGAGGAGCAGAATCGAGGGAAGCCTAACTGGGAGCATCTGAACGAGGACCTGCACGTCCTCATCACAGTGGAGGACGCCCAGAACCGGGCCGAGATCAAACTGAAGCGGGCCGTGGAGGAGGTCAACAAGCTGCTGGTTCCAGCGGTGAGTCACATGACCTTTGACCCCCACTCCCCCCCTGATGTTGTGACTGCGCCCCCTGGCATCTGCTTTACTGAGTCTGACAGAAACCCCAGGGCTGAGCCTGAACCGCATGCTGACGGGTTCAAGTCACGCAAACACGGACAACTCACGTTTGAACGCCAGGGAATATTTACTTGACAATGTTTATGACATAAAACTGAGGGGACGACGTCACTGAGGCCGACTGATGAGAGAGAGACGCCTGTGTGCCTCCTCACCGTCTCCTCCTGCTGCTCCTGGGCCTCCCACAACCACAGGACCTCCCTTAATACAGTGCATGTGCCCGTGTGTGTGTGTGTGTGTGTGTGTGTGTGTTGAAGTAGAGGTGATGTCAGCAGTGAAAGGGCAGTGCAGAGATTCTGACAGACACAGTATGTGTGTCAGTATGGGGGGTAATTAGTGCCACACACCGTCATGTCTATCTGTGTGGAGTGTAAAGTGAGAGATGGTTCTGATCCAAACCTGTGTGCGTTTGTGATCCAAACTCAGGAGCCAAATCTTTATCAAATGGTTTGGACACGTTTCTGAGGACATGTATGTTTAAGAAGACGTGCTGGTGTTTGGTCTCACACGTCCTCCATGTTGCAGTTTAGCTGTGAAGGCTAATTCACGTAGCACACCATGGAAAAGTTCCTTTGAAATAAGAAAGGTAGGAAAGATGTTTGCTGACCTGACCTGTTTGTCTATCAGGAGGAACATTCTTTAGGAGAGCATCACCATGGAAACAGATTAAAATGAGCATCAGCTCTGCGTTCACAGCAGGCTTTTGAAAATGATGAAATACCATAAAGGAAACGACAAAGACAAAACAGAGCCTGACAAGAGAAAACAAGATTTGCTTTCATCTTCATCCACATGTGGAGCAGCTGACTTCCTGTCCAGCTCCACAAAGCTACACATGCTAACGTCAGGAACACAAACAGCTGCTGTCAGTACTCTCATCTACAATGAAGTGTATGTGTGTGTGTGTGTGTGTGTGTGTGTGTGTGTGTAGGAGACAGGAAGTGCAGTGATTCTGCTGAGCCTCGCTTCCTAAACTCTCACTTCCTCCATGTCACATGACCAATAGGAAGAGAGGAGCTCTGTGTCGCCATGCCAGAAAAGAGGAAGAGCACCTGACATCTTCATCTTACTGTTGAATGACTGTGACATGAGACACAACTGGGTTCATGTGACACGTGTATGCCAGCCAGCACCATGCATCTCTGTGTGTGTGTGTGTGTGTGTGTGTGTGTGTGTGTGTGTGTGTGTGTGTGTGTGTGTGTGTGTGTTTGTGTTTGTGTTTGTGTGTGTGTGTGTGTGTGTGTCATTTGTTCCTTGTTAAAGCTGAATAGGAACATTTGTGGCGTTACTCAAAGACCAAACAAACTTCCTAAAGTTCAGTTTGTTCAGAAGTTGGTTTGTTGTTGCTGAGAGTGAAGGTGGTGAGATGATCTTCATGTATGTTAATGAGCTCATTAAGAGGTTAGCAAAGCTGTGAAAAGGTGCAACTACCCGACAACACACTTTATCCCTCACACACACAGCTCATTGATGACAGGTGCCAGAAACACCCTGGTGAACTAGCAAACCCTAGCAAACATACACACAGAGCCCCCCCCCAGGGTTCGGTGCCTTGCTCCGTGGCACCTCGGCAGGGACACGAACCGGCGACCCTCCGGTTCCCAAGCAGAAGCTCTACCCACTGAGCTAATGCCTCCCTGCAGCGGAATCAAACATTCCACTGCATTAGAACGCTTTGGATCATTTTGTCCAGATTCATGGAGCTCAGTGATTAGAGTCCTGAGTGACACGGTTCAGCTTCAGTACAGCAGTCAGAGGAGTGTTTGTCCTCTTTGACCTCACGTGTCTCTACTGTGGAAATGAGCAGAGAGGCAGAGCGGCAAACAGAGCTGCAGGTCTGCTCTCCTCTGGACCAGGCTGCTAGAAACCAGCACAACTTCCCCAGTAAAGGTCAAAGGTCACAAACGCCTAAAGGAAACTTCCTGAACCATCTTCAGTGACAGACTGAACCATCTTCAGTGAGAATAGTTTTGCCTTCAGGCTTAAAGAAGACAATCAGACTGGAGGACTCAGTATCAGACTGGAGAGTCCATGTCTCCATGTCCTGTCCTATCAGGAAGCAGCTGTCCACACCCTGAGCCCAGAATAACCTGCTGGATAATATTAGACACACACACACACACACACACACACACACACACACGTCTCTGTAGTGTGACCCTTACATAACAGGGTCGTCCTGTTATTGTGCCGTTTCCTGTGCTGCTCGCTGGCTCCATTGTTTCGCTCTCATTGATCACCACTGTGTGTTAAACTTCTTCCTCTGCTGCTAATTCTCAATGTAATTCACTCTCAATGTAATCTTTAGAGTTTGGCGCCCCCTGTGGCAGTGAGTGGTAAAGTTCACAGAGCTTTCTTCTCCTCCTCTGGCATCTTGGTGACTTGTTTGTTTGACAATGAAAAAGGCTGCGCAGATCTTGTTCTAATTGGTCACTTGTTGCTATGGCGGCACTAAGCAACTGATGGCAAAGCGAACATGGGAATTGCATGTCAATGTGCTAATCATTTAATGAAGTCAGACCAATTAAAGAAGGGCCTCCAGGTATAATTAATACAGTGTGTGTGTGTGTGTGTGCGTGTGTGTGCATGTGCGTGTGCGTGTGTGTGTGTGTTTCTCCTGTCAGCTCGTCTCTCTGCACCTTAAACTGAGAATCTACATCATTTTAATCATTTGAAAATGTAATTACAGTAAAATCACAACACAGAATAATTGGATGTCTAAGTATTTTTAAATGTATTAGGAAGTCAAAGTCCAGAATGAAGATCCAAGACCATAAAAAAGGGATTGATTTTAAGTGATTCAAATCAAATCTTGGCATTACGACAGCAGTCTGTAAGACTGTAGAGTGGGCGGAGTCACAGACAGCCCCTCCCCCTCATCCTCCACCTTCCTACCAGCAGAATTCTACACATTCTGCTCAAAAGTGTTGAAGCAAAATGCAGAACTTTGTGCTGTAGAAGAAAGGAGCACATGGATCCATAAGGGTCCATTAGAGACCTACAGAGCTGAAGACAAGAAGAACATCTACACACTGATGGAGCTAATGAGAAACAAACAGAGTTCAGGTGGAAATATCCCTGAAATTGTGAAATGTTGTAAAATCACCAGAATGTTCTGTTAAGAGAAACATGTTAGATGTGTTCATGGCAGCATTGTAGCGCTACACAGACCAAATAACACTTAAGTTAAAATAAAGTAGAGTAAGTTAAAATACAAAGACCTATATAAGCTAACATAAGCAGTCACAGTTAGCAGTTAGCAGTTAGCAGTTAGTAGGTTTGAGGGTACAAATGAAATCCAAACTTGAACTGAAACCAAATAATCACTTAACCGCTGAGTTCTACCACTCCTATACGTCTATCTATCGGCTCATCTGTCTGTCTGTGCATCTTCCTGTTTTGTGTGTCTGTCCCTGTCTGTGTGTGTCTGTATGTGCGTGCGTGTGTTTGTGTGCGTGTGTCTTTCTGTTCGTCCATCCGTCTGTCTGTCTCCGTTTCTTTCCAAGAATGTCTCTACCCTGGTGCGTACAGCTGTTTCCTGAGAACACACACACACACACACACACACACACACACACACTCTCTCTCTCTCTTCTGGTCCAGAGCCAGAGCGTCACCTCCTCCTTCCTGTCTCCATCAAGAGAGAGAGCGAGACATTCTGGCACGTCAAAGTGTCTAAAAGTCAATGAAGCTCAAAGGAGGGGTGTGTGTGTGTGTGTGTGTGTGTGTGTGTGTGTGTGTGTGTGTGTGTGTGTCTGTGTCTGTGTCTGTGTCTGTGTTTGTGTTTGTGTTTGTGTGTGTCCCAGAGCTGAAACTACAATACAATAACTAGACAAGCCCACATTTTGAAGAAGAAAGAAGAAGACATTTTGTACTGCTGCTGAGTTGCTCTGGTGTGGACGAGTGTGTGTGTGTGTGTGTGTGTGTGTGACTCAATTATTCCTGCAGCAGCCTGATCACACCTGTGTGTGTGTGTGTGTGTGTGTGTGTGTGTGTGTGTGTGTGTGTGTGTGTGTGTGTGTGTGTGTTTCAGGCGGAGGGGGAGGACAGTCTGAAGAAGATGCAGCTGATGGAGTTGGCCATCCTGAACGGGACGTACCGCGATGCCAACATCAAGTCCCGTAAGATACTCCTCAGTGCTGTATGGCTCTATGCTAACTGCTGGCATGCTAACTGAAGCTGTGGTGGTGAGATACTAACTAAGTGCTGTTTCTCCTCCTCCTTCCCCTCCACATCCCTCCTCCTGTTCTCTTTTCTCACTGCAGCCGCCCTTGCCTTCTCTCTTGCAGCCTCTACCCAGTCTCCTCGGCTCCTCGCCGGCCCCAACACTGTCCTGGCCCCGCCTGCAGCCTTGCGCACACCCGCCCCTGCAGGCCCCACCCTCATGCCCCTGATTCGCCAGATCCAGACTGTCCTGCCCAACGGGGCGCCACACCCCGGGGCCACAGCCCTGATGCCACCAGGTGCAGAGTCGGGTTTGATCTATGCCACGCCGTACGATTACCCGTACGCTCTGGCCGCACCGGCCTCCATCTTGGAATACCCCCTGGACACCAGTGGGGTGTTAGGTAAGCCCGCCCAGCCCTGCTCCTGCGACTGCCCTCCTACGCCCCACCACCACCCCCACGGTCAATGGAGCCCCGCCCCCACGCTGCTCCTCAGGCATACCTCCTAAATGAAAAACAAGCACCTCACTGCCTCCCTGGCCACGCCTCTCCTCACACTTAACGCCACTCCTCCTAAACACAAGCAGCCCAAACCCTCAGAGTCAAACTGGGCCAGGTGCCACGCCCCGCAGACAGACTTAAGACAGGCGCCAGCAAATGGGACTTTGCTGACACCTGTCCTACAGAAGATTCAGAAAAGGTTGCCGTCCGTCTGCTGGTACCCCCCACCCCCCCAATTCTGTCCCTCAGGTTACCCCACCAAAGGCTAAAAGGGTACTGATGGATCCATATTGACCCCTCATTGCTCCCAGTGCTAACACACACACACACACACACACACAGCGGCCTTCTTTAAGGTCTTAAGATACCATGAAAATACCCGCCGGGCAGTCAGACACACACCTGGTCTTTTTTTCTGCCTCGTTCACAGATTCAGTCTGGAAGTATTAGGATTTGTTTACGCGCCATCTGTAACACGTGGCAACAGCGTCCTGATGGAGGCGACTGGACGGGGTGTGTTCAGTTGTCAGTAGGACCTCTGATGGGAGGACATGAGCTCAATACAAAGGTCACTTGTGGTAAAATTAATGAGCAGAAAGCTTTGTTGGCTTTGTGGGAGAATGTATCGTCTCACTCCCGGTCAATGTAAAATGGCATAGCGGCGTTGGTGAACGAGGCGTTTGAGGTACGGTACTGGCTGTTTGGCTGCTGCGTCGGGGGTGGGGGGGGGGGGGGGGGGACTGTAACGCTCCTTCGCTCTGGGCCGTTCACTGTAATTCCACTGTAGTCTGACTGAGTGAAGACGTTTGTACTACTGTCAACGTGCCTACCAAGCTTCCCTCTCTGTGCTTTACAAACAGAGAGGTTCCGTCAGTATTAAGTTAAAATTGAAGAAACTGATGAGATAACTGGAACCGATGCACTTCATCCTCACGCTCGCCCTGACGTTATGTGACTCGCAGCTTCTCTCACTGTACTGCAGTGGTTGTAAAATGCCTGAATAACTTGTGATATTTGTAACAAGGACTCGACCCTTAATGGAATGGAAGCCTGTGGCCGCGACGCCTGTGCGACCATGTGATGCTAACGGGGGCTTTCAGATTGCTGCTAACTATGCAGGAAGCAACTCATGTTTGAGCCTCGTCTGTTGCCGGAGATGATTCGCTGTCGTCTAGCAACACGAATAAAGGATGACACGCTGCGCCGCACAAACAAGGTGACCACAAGTTCATCCAAATTAGATTCAAACTCTTGAAGGTGTTGAAACATTTTATTTCCTATTTGAACAATGATTGATTAAACAATTTCAACACGAGCCAGAAGCCGATTACCATTAAAAACCAAGAAGAGGGAATTAGCTCTCACACCTCTGCCAAGGACAAACAAGCTAAAATGAGTGATCAAACCCACGCGACTTCATTTATCACAAACAGTTCACAAGATCAAGCCCTTTAACAAACAAACCAGGAGATCAATGTGCCTCACGTTTCTCCCACTGTTGTTCCCATCACCATGGAGATCAGATTGGCGCTAACATTTGGTTGTTCTTCTTTTGGACCTGTGCCAACCATCTATCAAATTTCAATAATAATGGGTTTGGAATCGAGCTAACACACACACACACACACACACACACACACACACACACACACACACACACACACACACACACACCTCCCATCAGAAAACAGCTGTTATCGCTGGCTAAATGTCTTAAAATCAACAAAAATTCCGAACAATGGAACATAGACGTCATGGTTTAAGACATTCCGGATCATTAGTCTGTCGCCTGTCGGTGATCCGGACGTTGGTCCCGTCACGCTGAATCATCATCCAGAAACAGACTGTAGGCCACAACAACACACAGGCTCATTACTTTGACCTTTAACCCTCAATCTGAAAGCCCCTCCCCCTCCCTGAGTCATGAATCTCACTTTGTAATGAGAATAAGTATAATTTTGTGCCTTAATATGTATTTTCTAATGATTTTTGCATAGTGTGTTATTTAGATGTGTTTCTGTGTGTACACTGTAGTCGTACGTGTGTTGGACTGTCATGCGACGGTGTGGACAGATGGATGTCTTCCATAACGTTGCTTTGTGGTGTTTGCGGTCTGGTGCAGGTGCAGTGGCCGCTAAAGTTCGAAGGCACGAGCTGCGAGTCCATCCTTACCAAAGGATGGTGACCGCAGACCGAGGTTAGTCCGCTTCTCTGTGATTCCATCACTGCTTTTCCCAGAAACCACTCCGAGCAGTCCAGTCCAGGGGGTCAGGCTGTGGCCCTGCCCCCTTATACTGCACCGGAACGTCACAACAACAACAACTACACCTGAAACTGAAGCTTCTTTATAGAAACGGTGACATTTTCTGAGAGTTTCCATGATGATAATCAGAGGCTATTAGCTTGACTGTCAGAGCCACACAGGCTCATGTCACATCGTTACTGAGATGCAGATCCGTGCTCAGGTTTGCTTCAAAAGGGAACAGCTGCACTAAGATGAAACAGATCCTGCCTGAAGCTTCCTGTGTAGTTACAGTTTGATACCATATTCTGAACATTACGCGTCTCTCTGGTCTAATCAGACTCGGACAGCACTCGTAGTTTAGACGTTCAGGTCAAGTTCAAAACTTCAGGCCCGATTTGAGTGAAATCAGTAAAAGGACAGGGAATCCCATCTCTTAGCAACCATCCAAGGCTGGAGCACCGGTACTTCAAATCTCCACAGCTCGTCCTTCTTTAGGGATACTTCCTGCCTGTAGAAACCCCGTCTGAGTGCCAGCAGAGCACAGGTGGTTTCTGGGAAACGCAGTCCTGGTGTTTGATGGTGATGCCTGCCTCTGTTCCGCCACATTCACCATGCGAGTCTCTGGGGGTCGGGATGTGATCCAACATCCTCACACTGCTCCATAACATTCCAACAACTAAACTAAACCCCGCCTTCTTTAATAGAAATGCTGACGTTTTCTGAGAATTTACGCAATGAAGCTTCTGCTGTTTAGCTGGAAACACAAATACTTTAATGTGTTTCAAAAACAAACCTGCTACATTCTGCTCCGTTATTTTGAGGATTTTATGGATCTGCCATGATATTGATGACAAATAATGGATTGATTCCTTTCAAATGATTCCTTATGGCTGCCGCTCATTGATTAGAAGGCTTTAGGTCTAAAGTAACGGCCCGTCAGGAGGGAATCCTCTGGTGAGCTCGTAGCCTCGGTCAGATGACGTCAGCTTCAGCTCGTTTAGTCCATCTTAGGACAAAGACGGGAACGTGCAGGGACAAAGCTCACACGATGACAGAATGAGACGATCCACCCCAATGTCAAACTGATCACTAAAGCCAGAAGCTCTCCACTCCATGACCTCACCTCAGATATCTGCATTTATGCACAAAGTCTAGAAAGTCAGACATTTTATTAGATTTTTGTCTTTCCCCTCTGCGTGTTAGCCTGTAACATACGTACATACGTGTTCTTACTTTACGTTCACATCTGTTTGTTTCTCAATCCTGTGGAGAGATTTCGCCTGACAGCTTAACAGGAAGTTGACGTCCGTTGGGTTTAAATTAAGATTTGGAAAGAAATGTGCCTGCGTTCAGTAAAAATGAGACCAAACTGTTTATGATGCAAAAAGGTTTCAATATAGTTTCACAATTTTCGTCACGCAGACGAGCGCTAACGTTCTAGCTCGCTATCAAACCACGTACCAAACACGCAGGCAGCTAGCTGGCACACTAAGTCCTTAGCTAGTCACATCACTGGTTACTGCGTTCTGCGTCCAAGGTTTATTTTTGCAACAACAAAAGATGTGAACGTGGCGTAAGAGGCGATCACCTTCTGGGACAAAGTCGGTGAAAAGGTTGTAAACAGTTTGAAATGTCAGCGATCGATCAGTGATCACCTGACGGTTTCAGGAGGAATCTCACATTTCTGCTGCTGATCCGTGTGGAGTCCTGCCGTCACGCCACACACAGGCCGATACACACGCCAACATCCGCCCCTTTTATCTGGATGCTTTAGGGCTCACTTCCTGTTTGTCAGTCAGATTCCATCTTTCTGTCTCAGTGGTTCCACTTCCTGTTTATTCAGCACTTTACTACGTTACGACAAATTAGCAAAAAAGTCACTTTTGTTATTGAGTTTTATTCTAGAATGGGATCAAAGGCGTTCTTGTGGGCGTGTCTTCTCTTGATCACACATTTTCACAGCTTTAGTCTGAGCTGAGCTCCACACTGTCCATCAGCAGAAATGGTTTGCCTCTTGAACTCAAAATGGCCCAAAAGTCCTTCAGAATCAAACTGGTTCTGGATCCAAAGTAAGGACTGTTCATGCAGGGTTCGTTACTAAAAAAGGTCAAACCTTAATACGTATTTATCAAAGTAACGGATAGGTAACACTGACTAAATTAATGAAACACAAATCTGATGAAATTGCACAAATACCTGAGCCTGACCTGCCGCCGCCTCGTCTGACTCGCCCGTCGCTCTGATTAACTCCTTTCACACGTCTAAACTCTGAAAACACTCCGGCCCACTGGGTCGGTGATAACGTCTGTAACAGAGTCGCCAGCTAGGATTTATTTACGTCTCATCGGTGACACGCCGGGTCAGACGCTGTCCGTCTGCGGCGGGTCGTGCTCAGGTGCAACCGGTAAACCTGTGTGTGTTTGCTGCCGATGGGGCGAGGGGGGGGGGGGGGGGGGGGGGGGGGGGGGGGGGAGGAGGAGGAGGAGGAGGAGGAGGAGGACAGACGTCAGACTTTAAAGTCGTCAACATAGGTTAAAGGTCATGGATCCCCACAAGAACATGGCCTCCATGATCCTCCAGCCATTTCACCCTAATGGGATTCGGGGGACATTCAGAGCTGTAACCTCCTTCCTCCTCCTCCTCCTCCTCCTCCTCCTCCTCTTCCTCCTCCTCCTCCGCCTCCAGCGCGGCAGACGAATTGAAAACCTCCGCTAAACCTCAACACGATGATGTAATCAGGAACAAGCCTGTTTTCCTCTGAGCTGCAGTCTGAACCGGACCACAAGGTCACGATGGAGCAGAACAAACCAGGATGAATGAACTTTACATCAAGGAGAGAAAGAGATCGATTCCACTTGAGACCTTTTTTTATGTTTTACTGTAAGCTTCTTTATTTCTATTGTTTTTGTTGTTACAAAGAAAATAGTATTTACTTGTGGCTTCTTGAAATATATATATAAATATATATATTAAAAAGTATAAAGCAGGAATGTATATGAAATGTCAGATTTTACTTGTATTTTGCCGATAGAACGCTCTGTAGAGGAGCGACGCATCACTGCAGCTCTATGGTGCCGCTCTATAGTGCCACTCTAGAAGGTTCCTCTATTTTTGAAGGTATGTTAGGGCTTTACACACACACACACACACACACACACACACACACGGCCTGTGCAGTGTTTCTATGTCGGTGCGTTTTCTATGGTGTCCTGTGCTTTGTTGTCGTAGCGATGGCTTCAGCATGCTCGCCGCTCCAAACCTCCTGGACAGAGCGCCCTTTAGCAAAACACAACCTGTAGTGTTGCTTTGTATCATTACAGCAAAGATTTACATGTTTGTTGTACATAGAAATGATTCTTTTGAAAAAGGCAATAAAAACTTCTATTGAGTAAAAAAAGAAAGAAAGCGAGATGTTTTTGATCTCACTGCATCTCTAACTAACCAACCAGCTGAGACATGAACCCCATCACTGACCTGCTGTAAAGCTGCGTGTGCGTACACAAGTCCAGAACCATCCAGAGCGTCACAACATCTCACTTCCACTTCATCTTCTTCATTCACTAAATGAAACATCCTCGTCCAAACTGCTCCTCAGGCTTAAAGAGCTTTAGAAGCAGTCAGTTAACTCCATCTGTGAGTTGTGTTTGCAGCAGCTTGACTCAAACTAGCATGTGAGCCAGTGGCTGCCTCACAAGTCACCTGATGTCTCCTAGCAACCGCCAGTCTGGTGTCCAAACATGATGCCAGGGCAAAAATAACGACTAAGAACTAAACTAATTTAAGAACTTTAGGGTTGTCAGGTCTCTTCACCTTCTGACTCTGTGCTCACGTCATCTCTGTCTTCATCATACTGCTGGAACATCTCACCCTCATGCTTCCATCAGGTTTCCTTTGTTTGGCCTCCACCAGACCACCAGGCGGCCATGACAGCTGAAGACATGTGGCTGTAATAACCCAGGAAGCTTCCATTCATTGGAAAAGGAAGCATTTGAATCAATTACATAGAAGTTATTTGTGACAGAGAACAAACAAAAAAAAACAGAAATTGAGAAAAATACTACAGAAATGTGAGAGGGAAGATTTTCAAAAACAACTTAGAGATATTTAAGTCCAAACAAACAAACAAACAGGCGGTGCTTCTCTTTCCTGATCATCAGGTCATGAGACGCCGGTGTCTCTGGTGGATCAGGCCTCCATCTTTACTTTACAGTAATCAAAGTCATGATGTCATCCTGCCGCCACAAGCTGGAACTAACCTGCTCTATCTTCTTCTTTCTTTCCTTCCTGCTTTGGTCCCTAACCTGACCCAGCCACCGGCCACTAACCTTCTGACCTCTGACCTCCTCTTCATCCACTGATGACTCTGCTGGGCTGCTGGCCGCTCACCCTGTGCTGCCCCTCTGGTTTCTCCATTAAAACACACACACACACACACACACACACACACACACACACACACACACACACACACACACACACACACACAAACAACTACAATGCAATAAGGAAGGTTCCAATCCCGCTGCCATCAGCCCTTCTTCTTCTTCTTCTTCTTCTTCCAAAAGCAGCGCTCACCCTCTGAACTCTCCCATCACAGACTGAGTAATCAAACACACACAGACCCTCCCCTCCCTCCCCCCACCTCCCCGGCTGACCTTTGGCACCAGTCAGGCCCGGCAGCCGAGCAGGGGAGTGGCCTGACTGTACTTCCTGTGACGGCGGCGTGCAGCAGCTGAGACGTGGAGACGACGCCTCACCTTCACAGACCAGAGGAGGTTTAACACATCGAACACTGCAGCAGACCAAAGTACAACCAGGTGGTTTCTCCAGTCCAAATAAAAACACTTCAATGGTCACGGGACTCACACAACGTCTCTTAGCAACCAGCTCACGCCTCCAGGCCTGACACACACGTCAGGACTGTCAGGACTGTCATGGCTGTATGTTCAGACTGTATGTTCAGGCTGTGTGCTGCACACGCGTGTTGGCCTGTAGTCATGTGGACTCCGCCTCTTTTTCTACTCTGTACCGTGATGCTGAGAGGAGAATCTCTATTTTTGCAGCGTGTTGAGTTTGTATGAATGATTAACCCTTTATGTCCTGAGCTTTGGTTTCCTGAGGAAGTCAGAGGCGTTCTCTACAGAACACCAGAGCGGCCATGTTTGCTCGCCATCATCACTTCACACAGAGATCAAATGCATTCAGACAGTGATCAGCATCATTGATCCATTGATCAGGATCAATGAGGCTGATCACTGTGGCGTCATAAAGATCCAACTCTTGTGTGACTTTGATGTCACGACCAATGATCACAGAGCCCACCTGAGATAAAGGGATGTGATCAATCAATCAGAAATTAGACTTGAAGACTGAAGAAGTTGTGGCCAGTGGATTTTGCGTTTCAAGGTCAAAGAACAAAAACAATTGGATCTTATTGAGCGACTCCTCGATCTTAAAGAGTTAAAATATGAACTCATGTAATCAGAATGAGTCCAGCCTCACAATCATCTCAAGAAAATGACAGATCAACCAATCAATCAATCGATCAATCAATCATTAAATGAAGTCTCCACTCTAAATCAAAGTGAAGAACAGAACGACAGCAGCTGGAGCTTCAGCTGGTTCCCATCTGGATGTCCAGACTGTAAGTGCCTTCATGTCCTGATGGATGTCTGATCATCTGAACGTTTCAGAGCAGATCGTTGACTGACTGGCGTGTAGCATGTAGCGTGTAGCATGTAGCGTACACTTACATCTGAACTTGGTCATGGACATCTAAATTATTCATTCATGGTTCTCTTATTCGCTCTGTTCCTCTGTCAGTGTGGAGATGTTCTTCTCTGCAGGTCTGTAGGTCTCTGATGGATCCATGAACACGTGTGAGAGCTTTTAAAAGCCAGAAGATACAACAACAAATAGGGGGGTCAGGGTCAGAGGTCAACATATGAGTCTGTATCTAAGCTTGTGTCTCCATGTAGAGGAGCTTTAGAGGCTCTAACACCTGATCATGGATCCATCAGGGTCCATTAGAGACCTGCAGACCTGAGAGGAGGAGAAGAACATCTACACAGTGACAGAGGAGCACAGAGGTCTGGAGGTCCTGAGCCTTCAGTGGAGCTCAGTCTGTGCTGAAGCTGCTGTTACTAAGATACTGCATGTTTATCACAGCAGATAAGAGACCAACCATTCACTCTGGTTCTTTACTATGCAACAGAAGAGCTCCTGTTAGTCTCCCTGCTGTCCCCTCCTTCTTGTTTCGTGTTAGATGATGGGATTCACGCTCTAAGCAGCATTGATGAGGCGAAGACGAGAAGATGCTGGGAGCAGAGATCAGAGAAGGAGACGAGGTCGACAGATCGACTCTGACGGGATGACTTAGTGCCATTCTGACAGCAGCTGAGTGTGTGTGTGTGTGTGTGTGTGTGTGTGTGTGTGTGCGTGCGTGTGCGTGTGCGTGTGCGTGTGCGTGCGTGTGTGTGTGTGTGTGCGTGTGTGTGTGTGTGTGTGTGTTTGTGTGTGTGGACTTCCTGTGACGCTGGGATGTGTAACTGAAGTTGTATTTTTCTATCCTGTTTTGTATGAGTGTGTGTGTGTGTGTGTGTGTGTGTAAATAAACCCAGTGACTTGTTTGCAGGTTTTAAGTACAAAGTCACTCTATGGACTTAATAAGCAGCATGTGGACAGAAGCACAACACTGAGGTTTACTAAGAACGAGGAAATGAAACAATAACAAACCAGATATAGCTCCTCCTCCTCCTCCTCCTCCTCCTCCTCCAATGAGTCCAGTCCAACCGACTACTCCATTGCATGTAAAGGATAATTGGTCAGTCTGACCTGACAGCCCTGTGCCTAAACCTTCAGGAGATCATCACACACACGCAAGCACGCGCGCGCGCGCGCGCGCGCGCGCGCGCGCGCGCACACACACACACACACACACACACACACACACACACACACACACACACACACACACACACACACACACACACACACACTTCACTCCCCAGCATGCAGACGGTTTGTCGGCCAATCAGCTGCTTCGGTGCAGACAGGCTGTCAGGGAATCTGATGATCCGATTGATCTGAACTGAAAGATCGATCAAGATAGAGGGAGAGGGGACAGAAAGCCCTGAGTTGGCACCTTCCTCCTCCTCCTCCTCCCTACATTACCCTGCTGTAATATAATGCAGTGAGGAAGAGGAGGGGGGGGTAATGAGGAGGTAAAAGCCCCCTAGGGAGGAGCAGCACAGGAGTGAGCAGAGAAACAGAAAGAGGAGAAGACAGGAGGTGAATAAAGAGACCTGAGGGATGACAGGCCACGCCCACCTCCGACCTTCACCTCACCGACTGGAGACTCAGCTCCTCCTCTTCCTCACCAATCAACTGGAGTTTTAAAGCCATCGATTAGTTCATACAATCAGGAGCAAGAGAGAGAGACAGAGAGACAGAGTGTGTGTGTGTGTTGCATTGCGGCATATTGTTGCTGTCTGTCCGTCTCATCAATGCCAAAATTGAAACATCACACACACACACACACACACACACACACACACACACACACCTATCTGATCAGCTGGTTCTGGTCTCTGCTCCACGCTCATGGGTGAACATGAACCTGGATCTGCTCTGAGGAGAGGACCAGGTCCAGTCTGGTCCTCTGGTCCTCTGGTCCTCTCCTCAGACCCTGAGGCCCCTCAGCCTCTCTGAGCTCAGACTGGGACGCTCCACCAGACAGGAAGGAGCGGCTGGGCCAGAGCGCCAGGACAGCCAATCACAGCACAGCTAACATGGATTTACAATCTAGTTAAGTTGATTATTCTGTAGTTTGTTTGTGTGCCTCTTCTTCTCTCTTACTTCCTGTTGAACACAGGAAGTGTCCTGGTATCAGACTCTCTCTCCTCTTCCTGCACCAGTGATCCTGGGAAATCTGCTGCTCCTGCATGAATGGATCATTTATGTTCCTCCAGCAGGAAACAGTCAGTCTGACCCCGGCCAGCGTCCCACAGCCCTGTTTTCATGTTACCATGGAGATCCAAGGCCCCCCAGCCATCACACAACTCTCTCTCTCTCTCTCCCTCTCTCTCCCTCTTTGTCTCTCTGTCTCTTAGCTGCTCAGATGAAAAGGGAAGGAGAGAGACACATTCACTATGACATCATCCATTCCTCCATCCCTTCCCAAAGTCTCTCTGTCTGTCTGTCTCTCTCTGTCCCACTGTCTGTCTCTCCCCCTGTCTCTCTGTTTCTCCCTCTGTCTGTCTGTCTCTCTCTCTTCCATCATTTCATGTCTCCCTCCATCACCACTTGTTCAGAGGCATATAAACATTGTATTCAGTTTCATCGCGTCACTTTGAAACATCCTCCAGTGCGTTTTGTGCTCTAAACTCTCTTTGGCGCCATCTAGTGGCGAACATGAAGAGCTACAAACACGCAGCACAAAGTTTGATCCAAACTGAGCTCCAGCCTGTGTGTCATTACTGATGAACTGAATCATATAAAGACGAGTTTACTCTGAAGGTCCAGTTCAGCAAAACCTCATCAAAGACATAAAAACCTGGGTTCTCTTTGTTTTTCTCGCCATGCAGCAAAAACAAACTTCAGTCAGCAGATTGAGGACTTATGATCATATTTGTCATTTATCTGCACTCAAACTGATGAAAGCAAAACAACAAAGAGGGAATATTATTAAATAAAGAGACTTGGACTGTTGTCACTGTTTTTTCTCACACACACACACACACACACACACACACGCGCACACACACACACACACACACACACACACACACACACACACACACACACACACTTGTGTTGTTCAATATGAAGCTACATGAATCGATCATTGGCTGCAGCCTTTCACAGAGTTTATGTGAGTCCGTAAACGTAATAATGGATCATTGTCGTCTTTGTGAGGTATTTGGATCTGAACCCAGCTGAGTGGAGCTTCAGTCTCAGACGGAGGTTTGGGTGTAAACATGACTCAACTTCACTCTGACGGACGGGACTCTGGGTTCGACTCACAAACTTCATCCTACGAACTCAGAAACGTTTCAGAGCGACGAAACTAAACAAACTCTCCGCCATGAACCTCCAGAGATCAATCTGCTTCCTCCAAACGCAGCAGGAAGTGAAACCCGCCATTTTAGTTCAAACACACAGGTCCGTTAATTAGTGAGTCACGTGAGGCAGCAGCAGCCAATCACAAGACAGACAGACAGACAGACAGACAGGCAGGCAGGCAGGCAGGCAGGCAGGCAGGCAGGCAGGCAGGCAGACAGACAGACAGACAGACAGACAGACAGACAGAGGCAGATAGATTTTACTCCTATTTATTAATAATACAACAGGTATATATATGGACAACTTTTGTCCATATATTCGTTTTTTCTTGATCAGAGCTCTGAGTGATCTTGTTCATCATTCAGAGGAGCTTCACCTCTGTGTTACAGCTCCCCCTGCTGGTGGGCAGACTGAATAACAACACAATAGAACCTGACTCCCAGCTGCTTCATTCTGACTTTTGGGGTTCTTCAACGGAACCAAGAAACCAGAGGGACCAGAGGGACCAGAGGGACGACACTAAACAAACCTCAAGGTCATCAGTTAGGGTTAGGGACTTAAAAAGCTGTGAGAGACACAAGGAGCCAAGAAGAGAAGAGGAACATAAAGACAAAACTAAACACCTCTCCATCCTGGACCTGAGGACGACTCAGAGGTCCACTGATAACATAACCACCAATGTGAACACACACACACACACACACACACACACACACACACACACACACACACACACACACACACACACACACACACACACACACACACACACACACACACACACACACACACACACACACACACACACACACACACACACACACACACACACACACACACACACACACAGGCTTCTTTCAAAGGTTTATTACAAAATGCAAGACAAAACATGTCAACTGGATTTATTCTATTGGCAAACACGATACACAGACTTACACCTTCTACTCTGCAGGGTGAAGCTTCGCTGAAACGGCAAACCAGGACAGAAACAAACAAACCAACACAACATGAATCTAAAGCTAAACTCAGCTGGTGGAGAGAGGAGGAGGAGGAGGTTTGGATCAAGGCCGGGAGCGGGGAGGAAGAGGAGAGAGAGGAAGGAGCGTGAAGGCAGCGGGCGGTCTACTGGAGGGAGGGAGCGTTGGTGTGTGTGTGTGTGTGTGTGTGTGTGTGTGTGTGTGTGTGTGTGTGTGTGTGTGTGTGTGTGTGTGTGTGTGTGTGTGTGTGTGTGTGTGTGTGTGTGTGTGTGTGTGTGTGTGTGTGTGTGTGTGTGCACCTGGGCCTCAGACGACCCCACGCTTTATAAATAGGTCAACATTAAATTAACTTCAATCCAATTCACACAGTAAAATGTTCTTCACAAGCTCAAGGAACTCTGACAATAAACCAGGGTCAAAGGTCACGCACCAGCAGACGCCAAACCTCCAGACAAGATAGTGGGAAAATGAAGCCGTGTGTGTGTGTGTGTGTGTGTGTGTGTGTGTGTGTGTGTGTGTTGGACCTTGATTGACTCACTTTTGTGTTGGTGTGTTTGTTTTCATCGACTCAACCAATGATGACATGTTTGTGTTTGTTTCTTCTTAAACCTAAAGTGAGTCCAGTCCGGTCCGGCCCGCTCCGGCCCCCTGCTGTCCAGGAGGGGAGGTGCAGGTGGAGCAGCAGAGAGAAAGTCTCATCCCTGTCAGCTTCACCTCACTCAGCCCACATGTCAGTCCCAATTCACCAAATCAACAACTTTGATTTGCTTTGTAAAGCCTCCGTTTCTGTGTTTGAGCTTTGGTCCGACTTAAAGGTCCAGATGTGTCCAGATGTTCCTCAGTCCCACTCTTCCAGTCTTTACCCAGCGGAGCCACAAACTCCACACCTTTGGGACGAACGCTCCGGCCCGCGACACCGGCCCCGTTGCTATGGTAACAAAGGAGCAGCTGGAAGAGGCTTTGCTGCCGTGACGATGTGGCTTTTTCGCTCGTGAGTCACATTTGAATTCCATTTATATTTACATATTACAACTTTGTTCCAAATGTATAAATAAGTAGTGCAGCTTCCTCTTCACCTCCGCACACTCGACCGCTCGCCGAGCTCATCAAGACAAACACAAACAAGAGATGGAGCAGATGAGCCGACGCCATCAGCTGCAGCGTCACACACACACACACACACACACACACACACACACACACACACACACACACACACACACACACACACACACACACACACACACACACACACACACACACACACACACACACACACACACACACACACACACACACACACACACACACACACACCTCTGAAGGGAACTACAAACATGGCTGCTTCCCTTCAGCACGTTAACATGAGAGAGGCTGCAGCTCTGGACTGATCTGCACGCACTTCCTGTCAGATTTCACCTTTTAACATGAAAAAAAAACATTAAATATCAAAGCTAAACACGATGAGCCGTTCATCAAACCCAGGAAGGAGAGAAGAGGAGGACAGAGGCAGCTGAGAGGAGCCAGGACACAGCTGCTCCTCCTCCCAGCTGACAGCAGGGGGCGCTGTGCTGCACCTGAGCGCCCCCTGCTGTCACACCGGAGAGGAACAGGAAGCCTCAAACCGGGAGACCCGACAGATCTGAGCTTCAACCAGACGCAGTGAAACATTCTGAGCTCCAGCTTTTGTACACATTTGCACATTTGGTGAGGAAGATGAACAGAAACACGAGGGGGAAACAAGAACTTAGGGTTCTGAGCTCAGTTAGTTCTCTTCTTAACAAGGTTCAGACCAAATGAACACAGAAACGTGAGACGAGCGAGAGGAAACGGCCCCGACGTGAAGGAACGAGACAGGAAACCTCATCAGAATCTGTTTGGGCTTCGGCCCTGAAGCTGCACTGGACCCGTCCAGAACCACTGAGACCAAACTCACAACACGGCTTCACTTCTTTCATCTATTTCCTGTTGAAGCCGAGTGTTGCTAAAGAACAAAGAGCTGAAGCCACCGGAGAGAGAAGAAGCTGATCCTGATGTCGCATCAAAGGTGAACGGGCTGAGCCGGTGAACGGGCTGAAGGTGGCGTCTGTACATCCAGCTGCTCTCATCACATCCAGACGTCCTGGTGTGCGGCTGAAGCTGGATCTGCTTCAGTCTGTTTTCATGCTGAGTACACGTGACTGATTACACATTATCACAGAAATTAAATACATATTGCATTAACATGTTTTATTGTTGTTACGAGTTTTCCGGGTGTCTGTGGGTTTTAGTGTGATGGTAGCAGTCCAGGGGGGAGGGGGGGGTGGGGGGGGAGTGGGCGTGGCCAGAGGGAGGAAGGGGGGGGGGGCGAGTGTCTCCCTCAGTGGCTGATGGGAAATGGAGTCTAGAGGACGAAACCAATGAAGTCTGTAAGGAGGGAGGGGGCGGGGCCAGGTGAGGGAGGGGCGGGGCCAGGTGAGGGAGGGGCGGGGCAGTAACACTTTAGATCTAATCCATCTGGAGGAGTAATGAGCTAACGGTCATTGTTGACCATATATGGAGATCCCTCCATCATATGACCATATATGGACGTCCTGCTGCTATCTACACCAAACATTTGCCAGTTCCAGTTCCCAAAAACCTGGACCCCCCAAACTGCCGACAGCAGCTCAGACCTGGTCCAGAACCTGCCCAGAATCCGCCCCAAACTGGTCCAGAACTGGTTCAGACATGGGACAGAACTTTATCCAAAGAAGAACTTTCTCAGAGCCGGTCCATCACTGGTCAAACACCAGCTTGTACTGGTCCAGAACCAATCCTGAAAAGGTCCTGAACCGGTCGAAACCCAGTCCAGAACTGGCCTAGCGTCAATAAGAACCGGTCCAGACTTGATGGAAACCCAGTCCAGAACCAGGCTGGATTCTGTCTAGAATCAGTCCAGAACCAGTCCAGAACCAGTTCAGAATTGGTCCAGAACCAGTCCCTAACTGGACAAGGTCACTCTGAGTCGGTCTCCAGAGGAGCGGTCTCGTCCAACACGACTCTCTTCCTGCGCTTGGCAGCGGCGGCGTGCTGCTGCTGCTCCTCCATGTGGGCCTTCTTATGACGGGAGAAGCTGGAGGAGTGCATGAAGGTCTTGTTGCAGGCCTGACAGGTGTAGGTCTTGGTCTTAGCGCTGGACAGGCCCGTCTTGGTGTGGTGCTGCTTCTGGTGATGCTGCAGTTTGCCCCGCCCCCCACCGCCTCCCACCCTGTGGGTCTGCTGGTGTCGAGCCAGGCTGGAGGCGTGGCTGAACCGCTTCCCACACTGCATACAACCGTGGCGACCGGCTCCTCCTCCAGCTCCTCCAGCTCCTCCTCCTCCGACCGCCTCCTCCTCCTCCTCCTCAGAGGCGGCAGAACCTCTCTTACCCGAGCCCCGCCCTCCGCGACGGCGCCGGTTCTTCTTGCAGAGTGTGTAGAAGTTGGGCTTGTCCCGGGAGCAGAGCTTGAGGCGGATCTTCAGGTCGGAGGAGGTCTCGCCCAGGTTCTCCTTCCCTGGGGTGTAGTTGTCCAGGAGCTCCTTCACATGGGTGACCTACACACACACACACACACACACACACACACACACACACACACACACACACACACACACACACACACACACACACACACACACACACACACACACACACACACACACACACACACACACACACACACACACACACACACACACACACACACACACACCTGTGAGCTACTCATCTTCATCATCAAAGTGCTCAGTCACATTCTGGCTCACTTCACTACCTCCTCCTCTCCTTTCCTTGTTCCTTCCTCATCTCCTTCCATGTCCTGACCCCTCCACTTTCTCTCCTTCCTCCTCTACTCACCTGACTCATCCTTTCCTTCCTTCTTTAACTCCTTCCCTCCTTGCGTACTTCCTCACTTCATTCACGATCTTACATCCTTTCATATGTCCTTCTTTCCTCTCCTACCTCTGTCCTCTTAAATGACATCACCTGGTGTTTGGACAGCTGTGTTGACGTCCTGAAGGTCATGTCGCACTGCGGGCAGGCGTAGAACTTCTCGCCGCTCTGAGTCTGTATGATGGTCGCCGCCGCGACTTGCTGCTGCTGCTGCTGCTGCTGTTGTTGCTGTTGCTGTTGTTGCTGTTGCTGTTGCTGTTGTTGCTGTTGCTGTTGCTGTTGCTGCTGCTGCCGCCGCTGTTGTTGCCTCTTGGCCTTCTTGTTCTTGCCCCCAGGCTTCATTGTGTGGCGCAGGGCAGCCATGTTGGGGCCCAGAGCCACGTCCTTGGGGATCCCTTTGCCCTTCTTGTGGATGAGGCGGTGGCGTGACAGGCTGGAGCTGTGGTTGAACTCCTTCCCACAGATGTTACAGGGGTGGATCCGCCTCTTCCCGTGCAGCCGCAGATGGCTCCCCAACATCCTGAGACACAAACAGAGCGTTAGAACATCTCACACTCAGAAAGAAGCAATCCAGCTGAGGCAGAAACCTACAGGCACTTAGTGAAGCTTTAACCTTCAGACTCAGCTGAGCTTCTGTTCTGATAGATTAGGATGATCGACACACGGAACGGGTTTCTGATTGTAGTTAATTGAATTAAACTGACTGTTCATGCTCCCTGCACCGCTGTCAACGTGACGTCACCACATGTGCTGTTATTCAACCGCTTGATATCTGCTGTTGACTGATCGAAAAATAATCTGTAGATCAATCGTTAAAAAATAATCGTAAGGTGGAGTCACAGTGGAGTCACAGAGGAGTCACAGTGGAGTCACACTGGAGTCACAGAGGAGTCACACTGGAGTCACAGAGGAGTCACACTGGAGTCACAGAGGAGTCACACTGGAGTCACAGAGGAGTCACACTGGAGTCACAGAGGAGTCACAGTGGAGTCACAGTGGAGTCACAGTGGAGTCACACTGGAGTCACAGAGGAGTCACACTGGAGTCACAGAGGAGTCACACTGGAGTCACAGAGGAGTCACACTGGAGTCACAGAGGAGTCACACTGGAGTCACAGAGGAGTCACAGTGGAGTCACAGTGGAGTCACAGTGGAGTCACACTGGAGTCACAGAGGAGTCACACTGGAGTCACACTGGAGTCACACTGGAGTCACAGAGGAGTCACAGAGGAGTCACACTGGGGCCACAGAGGAGTCACAGTGGAGTCACAGTGGAGTCACAGAGGAGTCACACTGGAGTCACACTGGAGTCACACTGGAGTCAAGGAGGAGTCACACTGGAGTCACACTGGAGTCACAGTGGAGTCACAGAGGAGTCACAGTGGAGTCACAGTGGAGTCACAGTGGAGTCACATTGAAGTCACGCTGGAGTCACAGTGGAGTCACACTGGAGTCACAGTGGAGTCACGCTGGAGTCAAGCTGGAGTCACAGTGGAGTCACAGTGGAGTCACAGTGGAGTCACAGTGGAGTCACAGTGTCTCTCCTGGTCAGTCCTGTAGTCTGAACTGCATTGTGTTCTAACCTGAAGCTCACCAACGTCTCATCACGTTAAGAAACTTAAAAAGCATAAATAGATTTTCAGGTTATTCCTGAAACCCAAAGTGACCCAAAGAGAAGAAGTCACAGGAATGAACAAAGACTTTCTTCATGTGTTCATGTGGGTGGAAGTCTTTCCTGTCTGCAGCCTGGACGGGGTCACAACCTTCACTACTCATTTGTTTTCAAATGGGTCGGTCAAAGGTCAAGGCTAATGCATGGGGAGTCTGAGTGGACATGAGAGTCAGCAGCCTAAAGGTCATGATGGGGGTCAAAGCAGAATGGCTACAATTCTGCCATATTGCTTCTTCCACTATTCAGACATTATTTTGATAATTCCCATCCTGCAGTTTGAGGTGTGCCTTTATCTCCATGGTTACATAGCTGCCCCCCCCCCTGTTTCATCTTTAGACTAAGAAACTCAACAAATATGCAGGTAAAGTTGAGTGAACATGCATGTGGACCTGCTGCCTTTGAAGCTCATGCCGCAGTGGGGGCAGGTGTAGCGTGCGTCCTGCGGCGTGGGCTCCAGCGCCCGTTTGGCTGGCGGCAGCGCCCGGGCGTTCTTGCCGGTGTGCGTCTGCTGGTGGCGGTACAGGCTGGAGGCGTGGCTGTAACACTTGCCGCAGTAACTGCAGCGGTACTGCCGCTCGTCCGGCTCGTAGTTGTCCTGATCCGACTCGGCCTCGCCGTCCAGCAGGCTGCTCCCGGCCTCCTCCAGCAACTCTGCTTCCTCCTCCTCCTCCTCCTCTTCCTCCTCCTCCTCTTCCTCCTCCTCCTCGTCAGAGTCCGTCTTTATCTCCACGCTCTGCTCCGTCACCTCGCACGGGTACACCTCCTCGTACGGCGCAAAGAAGGCTTCGTCCGTCTCTATCTTCAGCTGGTCGGCGGTCAGGTCCGACGGGTCGTCAGAGTCTTTCTTCACACAGGAGATGGTGAACTTGGAGCCGACCTCCGCCCACTTCACCACGTACTCGATGGGCTGCGTGTCCAGCTCCACCGTGATGAAATCAGCGCCCAGGGCGTCCGGCTCCACCACAGCCAGCTCCGTCTCCGAGTCCTCCATCCCAAACTGGAGCCAAGTCTGCAGCGGTGAAGGTCCTGAAGAAGAGTCGGCTTCAGAGGAGCGGGTGCAGGCCTGGCAGGGGAGGAGGAAGAGGAGGAAGGTGAGGTCCAAAGCACCAAGGCAATCACATGTTTAGAACATCACAATCAGTGTGTATGTGGATCACTGGGGTTTAACCCTTAGAGGTCCATCATGGATTCAACACTCATCCTCATAAACACCAAACCTCAGCATCTTCTTCTTCATCATCATCATTATACTACAGTGGCGATTTGCACACGCGCGCACACACGCGCGCGCCTCACCAATTGCCATGGCTACAACTGTAACCCTTTTCACCCAGTCTCTTTGGCGTTGGGTTCAATCTGAATATGATCCTAAAGCTTTGATACCTTCAGACAAACATCATGACACACACACACACACACAAGAGGCGTGTTCGGGATCATGTCTCCAGCTGCAGGACCCGTCTTTAAACCCCTGCCCCCCACCAGGCCTCAGCTCAAACTTCTGCACATGATTACATCACATAGTCACATGTGTCGTCTGTGACTGATGAGTAGTGAACAACACACACACACACACACACACACACACACACACACACACACACACACACACACACACACACACACACACACACACACACACACACACACACACACACACACCATTTTAGCAGCTTCAAGAAAAAAGTCAAAGCCCACACTTGTTCAGATTATCTCCAGACAGGAAGTGATGTCAGAGGCTCTGCCCACACTGGAGGATCTTGAGCCTGATAGATCTGAGATCTGAGACTAGAACACACAACACTTCCTGTCAACACGTCACTGTGAAGACAACAGAGCACACTCGGGATGAGGCCTTCACCATGGCAACGCTGGTTCATCTCAAACCGTGGATGTAAACGTGTCGGTGTGTGATGATGTCATGGTTAAAGCACAGCTGGTGTTCAGCTCTCGGGTCACCTGACAGAAACACTACAGCAATATGAAGACACACTCCATGGGAATGATGCCAACAAAGCGTCTGACACATCTATGATGAGACGAAGAAGACGCTGCACCACAGGGGTCACACAGGGGTCACACAGGGGTCAGCACAGGGGTCACAGTTCTGTCCTTTCTCCTAAGGCTCTACAACACTGGAACACAATGTTTACTTCTCAGTTCCACATAAACCCTGGTGACCATCTCTGACATATCTTCATCATCATCATCATCATCACCACCACAGTCCGGGACAAGAGGCCTGATACTCCACGGTTTCATTGTTTTTGTTGTTGGGGCTGATCCGTGTGTGTGTGTGTGTGTGTGTGTGTGTGTGTGTGTGTGTGTGTGTGTGTGTGTGTGTGTGTGTGTGTGTGTGTGTGTGTGTGTGTGTGTGTGTGCGCCTCCAAACACAAACATTTAACTGAATCCCACATCCATGACCGAACCGTGGCGCTCTAAACCGCAGAGTTCCATATTTGATGAGCTCTGCCTCTCCCGGTGCCGCGGAGCCCCACAGGGCGGCAGCTCGGACCGCATCCATTATTCAACACATTTCCTAACAATTAAAAGCTCAGGCGTCAATTAACTTGCTGCCGAATTTGCTCGCCTTGACCGTTGATCGGTAAGTCGAGTCGCATCGTGTAACGATTGAGATCAAAGCGGCCGGGAGACGAAGCGAAAGTGCAGCGGCGGGTTAGAGAGCGGAGAGTCGGGCTCGGTGTCACCGAGGAGGAAGCGGAGGAGGAACCGCCTCTGCCCGGAGCCATTATCTGGCCCGGTAGAGCCGCGGAGCCCCGGGGGAGCCTGCAGCGGGGAGCCCGGGCCGCTAATGTGTCGGGATTCGGTTACTCACGGGGGTTTCGGCGGCGGCACAGCGGCGTAAATCTCAAATTTTTACCGGTGGAGACGGTGACAATAAACAGGAAGCTGGGGACGTGGACACAATGCATTGTGGGAAAGGATTAAACGATTCCGAATGTAGGAAGTATAGAGGGGATGGCTTTCAAAATA
>NW_027466965.1:42500-73093 GCF_046128005.1 Genypterus blacodes
TTAAAATAATTCTAATGTCTGGCTAAGCCCCGCCCCCATCCCCACTGACTCCGCCCCCTTGTCCCCTCTCACAGAGCAGCTGAAAGTTCGATTCCCAAAAAGGCAAACTGGATTCTGAGCCACCAGAGGGTGAAAAGCTCCGTGTCTCCTTAGGAACCTGCAGGCACAAACAGCTGCAGGCTAGGAGACAGAAAGATACATCACTGATTTACTGCAATGAAACTATGTGACATCATTTAGTTTCATTGTTCTCTGATCTTCCTTAAAGCTCTGAGTCATGTGACCTCACAGGCCGGTTTAGGGATCGAGCCTCCAGCTGCTTCAGGCTCTGATCAAACAACATCATGAGTCCAAACATCCTCCTGACCGGAGGAGGTCCCCGTCCAACAGGAGGCAGGAAGAAGAGGAGGAGGAAGGAGAAGAAGAAGAAGAAGAAGAAGAAGAAGGCGGCGTTGGCATTAACTGTGTGCGCTGATCAGCGTTAAGAGTGGAAACATCCAGAAGCTTCTGAACGCTCCACAGCTGCAGAGACGACCATCACATCTGGAGGAGGAAAACAGCCCAGTGAGAAACATCACAAGGACCTCCAAGGGCAGACAGGCTGCACAAGTGGAGGTCAAAGGTCAGGGAGGTGACATCATCAGCAGCACGCACACAGCGCCTGGGCTCACCTGTGTCGGAGCGCTGTGCAGCCATTTGTCTCTGTCTCCACCCAACTTCATACAGGAGAACAAGTCACACACTGTGGGCAGGGCCAGACGCTCCTACACACACACACACACACACACACACACACACACAGAGTTAAAGATGCCTGACAGACTCAGGAGCTTCAGTCTGGATCATGAACCTGAAGCTGCTCTCTTACCTGAGCCTGACTCCTCTTCTTTAGCAGCCATTTGTCCTCCTCTTCCAGGGGGCGGGGCTGACTCTCCAACCCGGAAGTGGATTTCTTCTGCGGCGGCACCCAGAGGTCTGGATCCAGGGGGCCCTGGAACGGAGAGGAGCGGGAGGACTTGAAGTTGGAGCTGTGCTCCTCCCTGCTGGCCTTCTCCTCCCCAGGAGCCACCCAGCCAGACAGAGTTGAGGAGCCCAGGACCTGCAGAGGACTCCTGCAGGGCGAGGAGGCTTTGGCAGGGTGGAGCCAGGCCTCCAGGATGGCCTGAACCTGGGGAGGAACAAAGACAGGTTTAACTCTCCACCCGAGCCTGGACAGGCAGGACAGCATGATGCTGGAGGAGCCGTTACCTTCTGCTCCTGCTCCCTGAGGTGGGGGGGGCTGCTGTGGTTGAGCTTGGAGGCGGGGCTGTGGCTGGAGGGGGGCTGGTTGTTCTTGGCGACAGGGACCCCGTTCTTGTCCCGTCCGTCCTGCTTGAGCAGCCACAGGCTCAGAGCTTCTTTTCCACAGTTCTCCTCGCAGACGCACTGGGAGTAGCTGGAGCAGGCCTCGTTGGCCCGGCACGTTTGATCCAACGGCGCCGCCTGCTGCAGCCACGCGTCCAGGGAGGCTGCGGCGGGGCTGGTCGGGGAGGCGGGGCTAGTGGTGGGCGGGGTCTTGAGGCACTTGAGCTGGCCCAGGTTCTCGATCTCGACCGCTTTGCTCGTCTGGCAGCAGGAGGAGCAGTCGGCGGGGGCGGGGCTCAGTCCGGCCAGCCAATCATCAGAGGACCAGGACTCCTCAAACGGCTTCAGAACCTTCTGCCACCGCTCAGCGTCTGACGTCACCTCTGTTGTGCCGGAGGACGGAGTGATCAGCCAGTCGCTCAGCTCATCTTCCTCCTCCTCCTCCTCCATGGCCAATTCTGACTCATCTATCTTCTCAATGGAGAAGGAGGAGCTACTGGTGCTGGCACTGCTATTGGTCCTCTCTCTGACTGGACTCTTGTCCTGAACAAGCCACGCCTCCAGGTCTTTCAGCTGGCCCCAAGCCTTCAGGAAGTCCACAGAGGCCAGGACGGGACAGGAGGCCTGGACAGGGAGACAGACCTGAGTCTACACGGCTCACACTAACCCCCCCCCCCGTCTGTGTGTGTGTGTGTGTGTGTGTGTCGCCCTCTCTCACCTTCACCTCTGTGCCCATCAGCCAATCCTGAGGGTTCTTGCTGGACTGGTAGCCAACTGGAGCGCTGCTTGCAGGACGAGCTCCCAGCAGCCACTCAGCCAGAGCTCCGTCCTCTGTCCTCTGCAGAGACAAAGACAACATGAGCTGCAGCCGCATCCCATAATCAATACAGAGCAGCTCTGATCTGATCACATGACCGCTGGGCTGCTGCACCTCTTTACCTTTTTCTTGGCAGCGATGGGACAAGTCTGCACCACCGCTCTGTGAGGGGCGGGGCTGGGGGCGGGGCTCTGGGAGGCCACACCCTCCACAAGCTACAGACAGAAATGTAGAGAATAAGAAGTTTAAGGATGATTCCTGTGTGTGTGTGTGTGTGTGTGTGTGTGTGTGTGTGTGTGTGTGTGTGTGTGTGTGTGTGTGTGTGTGTGTTACCTGTGCAGTGATGCTGCCAAAGGAGGTGATGGCCTGCCTCAGGGAGCGAGTGTCGGCCCTGAAGCTCATTTCTGGTGTTTCCTCTGGGGTCAGACTCAGAGAGGACAGCCTGGACACAAGGGGGAACAAATCAAACACACGCTTCCATCAGGCCCAGGTCACTTACACCAAAGTGTGAGCAGTTACACTGCAGTCATTACATCATACTTCTACAAATGCTGTAGGTGAAGACAGTTCTCTCTCTCTCACACACACACACACACACACACACACACACACACACACACACACACACACTAACACACACACAGTCCTCCAGTACCAACTTCAACAGTTGGGTCTCGCCTAGAGCACCAGACAAAAACATATCTACAGCTACAGTGGGGTGTGTGTGTGTGTGTGTGTGTGTGTGTGTGTGTGTGTGTGTGTGTGTGTGTGTGTGTGTGTGTGTGTGTGTGTGGAGCAGGAGGACGTGTCTGTGCAGATCGGCAGACCGATGATCCATGAACAACAAGAGCAGGTGGACCGACACAAGCAGAAACAGTCATTATGTGAACCCACACACACACAGGCTCCACCCAGACCCTCTGTCTGTGTCTGTGTCTGTGTCTGTGTCTGTGTGTGTGTGTGTGTGTGTGTGTGTGTGTGTGTGTGTGTGTGTGCGTGCGTGCGTGCGTGCGTGCGTGCGTGCGTGCGTGCGTGCGTGCGTGCGTGCGTGCGTGCGTGCGTGCGTGCGTGCGTGCGTGCGTGCGTGCGTGCGTGCGTGCGCGCGCGTGCGTGCGCGTGCGTGCGTGTGTGTGTGCGTGTGTGTGCGTGTGTGTGCGTGTGTGTGCGTGTGTGTGCGTGCGTGCGTGCGTGTGTGTGTGCGTGTGTGTGCGTGTGTGTGCGTGTGTGTGCGTGCGTGAGCTTACTTCTCCATGCAGCTGGTCAGCTGGTTGCTCAGGTCGTTGCTTGTGTTGGAGGTCTGAAGCTGCTGTGCAATCACATCAAACTGACCTCTGAGCTGAGAGACACAGAGTCAGAGACACAGAGTCAGAGACACAGAGTCAGAGACACAGAGTCAGAGACACACAGAGTCAGAGACACACAGAGTCAGAGACACACAGAGTCAGAGACACAGAGTCAGAGACACAGAGTCAGAGACACACAGAGTCAGAGACACAGAGTCAGAGACACAGAGTCAGAGACACAGAGTCAGAGACACACAGAGTCAGAGACACACAGAGTCAGAGACACACAGAGTCAGAGACACACAGAGTCAGAGACACACAGAGTCAGAGACACAGAGTCAGAGACACAGAGTCAGAGACACACAGAGTCAGAGACACAGAGTCAGAGACACAGAGTCAGAGACACAGAGTCAGAGACACAGAGTCAGAGACACACAGAGTCAGAGACACAGAGTCAGAGACACAGAGTCAGAGACACAGAGTCAGAGACACAGAGTCAGAGACACACACCAACACTGAGCTGAGAGTTTGATTGATAATCAGCATCATGAAGAAGGTGACAGAATGATAATAAGTCTTATCAGAGCCAGAGACGTGTGAGGTCGTCTCAGGCTGGCTCCTCCCCCTCACTCACCCAGTGGAGCTGATGAAGCTGCTGCTGCAGAGTTTCAGCCTTCAGTTGCTCCAGCAGCTCGATTTGACCCAGGAGCCAAACCTCTCTGCAGCGCAGCGCCTCCTGCTGGCGGCTCACGCAGCTCTGCAACTCTGAACGCACCTGAGACAGAGACAGAGAGACAGACAGAGAGAGACAGACGGGTCAGTGGACCTCAGGTCGGCTCAAGACTGTGACTTTGTCCTGACACGACGTCGCTCATGTGACTTTGCAGCTCAGGTCAGTTGAGGCTTTATTGGGATGTCTCTCTCACTCTCACACACACACACACACACACACACACACACACACACACACACACACACACACACACACACACACACACACACACACACACACACACACACACACACACACACACACACACACACACACACAGTAGTGTAAGAGCAGAATGTAATAATGTTAAATAAACATAAATAACCACTCGCAAATTAAATCCCATCAGACTGTTCAGATCTACTAATAGATCAACACACACACACACACACTTTACCTGGATGGAGGAAAAAGAGGAAGCAGTACCAGCTCAGAGTCTCACACACACACACACAGAGCAGTCGGATGGCAACAATCCAGCAGATGAAGGAGGAAGCAGCGTTATGATCTCTCTCTCTCTCTCTCTCTCTCTCTCTCTCTCTCTCTCTCTCTTATAAACCCTCTCTCTCCCCACCCACCTCCTGTCACGTTTCCCAATAACACATAAGAACACACACACTAAACGGGGCTAAAGGGCAGGTCTCACCATGTTTTGCTTTACTGAACAATAAAGCACAATACAATTCCTCACTCACACACACACTCTATAGACTGATGGCTGTGACTCAAGTGTTGATGAATCCAACCCAAAACAACCCATGGATCAGACTGTTCTTAACACACACACACACACACACAATGAGCTGCTGTCTCATCTGGTTCACACAGAGAGAGAGAGAGAGAGAGAGAGAGACACACACACACTCAGACAATGAGCTGCTGTCTCATCTGGTTCACACACACACACACACACACACACACACACACACACACACACACACACACACACACACACACACACACACACACACACACACACACACACACACACACACACACACACACACACACACACACACACACACACACACACACACACACACACACACTATCCAGGGCAGCCACACTGAAACACTGACATGTTGTCCAGAGGTCCTCTGGGTCGAAAACTTTTCAGGTGGAACCCCTACTTGTCAGAAAAGAGGAGGAGGAGAAGGAGGAAGAGGAGGGTCTCTAACCTGTCTGGCGTTGTCTCTGAGCTGCTGCTCGGCCTTCATCACGCCGCTGACGGCCTCCTCCAGCTGATCCTGGGCCTGTCGGCACTGCTTCATCCCGCCAGCCGCTGACAGCATTCTGGACAAGAAACAGGAAGTAAATATCACATCATGTCAGACGTGTTTGGAAAGTGAGAGGCTCACTTCCTCATTCTGACTCTTTCCTCATCTCTTTCACTTCCTGCCTTCTGTTGGGATCATAAACAGGTTTCTCTCTCTTTGCTTCCTCATGTTTCTGACTCTCACATGATTTCTCTTTACACCAGGAACAAGACAACACAACAACACAGCAACACAACCAGAGAGCTGAGGAGGAAACTAAACACATTTATCATGTATCTGCAGCGTGTTGGGACCCAGCAGGCAGAGAGCCTTCAGTCTGAGTCTGAGTCAGAGTCAGGGCTCAGTCAGGGCTCAGAGGAGCTTTAATCCTGTGGCTGTGGTAAGAGGCTGACACACGGAGGTCTGAGTCCAGCTGAGCCTGCAGCTGAGCCTGAGTGAGCCTCTTAAACTGTGAGGTAACACACAGCTCTGAGGTTTCTGAGCTTCCTTTGAAACACGGTGACAGAAACGTGTCAGGGTAGAGTCACAGCTCCAGCTTCAGCTAGAGAGGGAGGGGGGCTATCAGCTGGGCCTCCTGTCAGCTGATAAGCATGAACCTTCACTCAGTGATAACAGCTGCTGACCTTCACATGAACGAGTCAAAGAGCTCCAACAGATCCATCATTAATGAATGTTGAGATGATGGACACACACTAACACACACTAACTCAGCTGCTCTGTCCTGTTTTTTGTGTTTACAGAATGTTTCCGGTCTGACTGATCAGCTGGTCGGCCGCCATTACAGGCTGCAGCTCCGCACGTACACACACCCGGAGGGAGGGGGGAGGGGGGAGGGGGCGCTCACACACACTTTCTCCCTTCTAACAGCGTACACACACACACATCACCGCGACCTATGTTGAACTTTAACTGGAGTCAAAGTCCTGAACAGATAAACAGGTTAGTTATTAAGTTATAATCCATAACAAACCTCCTGTTTACATTCAGCCGCTCCACAGAAGGATTTCCACGCGTGACTCTTTCTCCGTCAGAGTCCCATGTGATCCCAGGCTGATAAACTCTTAGTTTTATAGATAAAGATGAAAGTGGAAGCTACGTGTAAACACACAGAGCTGCGGATTGCTATCAGATCATAAACCTGTTAACTAACTTCACTCAGTGGCAAAGATCACAACCACGACATCCCACACTAGAGGTTTGAATGCGTCACGTTTGATTCTGGACTGATAATTTAAAATAATAATAATAATAATAATAATAAAAACAACGCGCTTAGAGGTCACAGGTCATCAGACACAGCTGCTTTATTGACGTAAGTCAAGCTACCAAACATCCTGGCGACTGTTTTAATACAACTCCCCCGAAAACATTAACACGCAGTGTCGGTACTGATCCAAACAGGTTCTAAGCAAACATTTTCTGTTAGCAGCTAAGCGGCTAACAGCCACGACGGACACGTCTGCTAGCTGAGCCAGCTAGCTTACACTTGTGAGGAGAACAGCGCCATTCCTCGCCCGGTTCGCGGCTAAACGCGGCTGTACTCACTGGGGTCCTTGGCTGAGCACGGCCGACTCCGATGTCATCAATAATCCGCTTGACTTTGCTGAGAGGAGAAGATAGAAAACGCTCCGATAAACGCCGGTATTTCTCCCCAGCGGCGCACAATGTCACGATAACGATAAGGAAAATCACGAAGGGGGTGGAGACATCTCGCGAGACCTGACTGCAACGCTCAACCATCTTCCTGGGCTGCCCCCTGCTGGTGGCTATTAACAACTACTCCTACTTAAAATGTCTAGAATAGAATAGAATAGAATAGCGTTTATTGTCATTGTACATGATAATACAACGAAATGCATTTGTGCTGTGCCTGAATCTTTGAACAGTAATAAATAAACAGCAATTAACTATACATAAACAACTATAAGTAAATAATGAAAAACAATAAATAAACAACACACAGTTCCATTCTAATATGTCCAAGATGCCCAATATTGCAATTGACTTCTGGGGTACTAACTTTTCTAATGTTTGATTTTGTTTAGCTCACTTATGGCCCTTACACAGAAGCTGTTCTTCAGTCTGGTGGTGCGCGTGTTCAGTGATCTGTATCTCCTTTTAGAGTTACAAGGGTGGGATGCATCTTTCAGGATGGTGTTGGCACTGCGGAGACAACAAGTCTTAAAAATGTCCTCCAGAGAGGGCAAGGGAAGTCCAATTATTTTTCCTGCTGTTTTAACAGTCCTTTTGCGTTTTTGGCGATCTGCCTCGGTGCAGTTTGCATACCAAGCTGTCAGACAGTATGTTAGGACACTTTCTATACAGCATTGGTAGAAGGCCCTGAGCAGCTCTGCAGACTGGTGGTTCTTCTTCAGTGTGCGGAGGAAGTACAGTCGCTGCTGCGCCTTTTTGACAAGGGCCGAGGTGTTCAAGGTCCAATTAAGGTCTTCACTAATGTAAGTCCCCAGGAACTTGAAGCAGAGAACCCTCTCCACCTCCTCTCCCCTAATGACAAGAGGACTGTGGTCCTCATGGTGTCTCCTGAAGTCAATGATGAGTTCTTTTGTCTTTTTAATGTTGAGTGTGAGGTTGTTGTCTATGCACCAGTCTGCCAGCTTATTGCCAGTCTATTTCCTCACGGCAGTGGGTTTCATTGTTGTTTGAAATGAGTCCAACCACTGTTGTGTCGTCGGCAAATTTGATTATTGTGGTAAGATAAGATAAGATAAGATAAGATGAAATTTTATTATCCCGAGGGAAATTACTGTGCAACAGTTACAGTACAGCAGGAAAACAAGACCCAGAAATCAGAAATCAGAAATCAGAAATCACCCAACTAGTGCAATAATGAAAAAGTGCAAGAATGCAAGTAGGTAATAAGTACAAGATAAGTACAAACAATAAGGGGGGTACGAAGTACATACAATGGGGGGGAACAGTACATGACAAAAAAAGTACATAAGGAAGTGCAAGTGCAATGTGCATCTGACTGAGGTATGAGTAATGAAAATGGTAGTTGGGTGTGTGGAAATACAGTCAAAGGTGTAGAGTGTCTATTAATATTAGAATATTATAATAAATAATAAATAAATAATAATAAATAATCTATTAACAACTACTCCTACTTAAAATGTTTACTCCTACGACTAACCCTATTTCCTTTGCGACTTATTTAATGACTACAACAACAACAATAACTGCGTGTACTATTTCTATGATTAACCGTTTTATGTTTCGCACAAACGATAATATTATCATCAGCCTGTGTGCCTGTGATGCACTGACGGGTTTCAAAGCATCACATCCCGGACACGGCGCTGTCATACCTCAGATTCTCCACAGGAGGGCGCCCCCGCTCCGCTTTGAGCCCTCAGGTTTTCTGTTATGATCAGGCTAATTCTTAAGCTTCCAAGGTCTCTTATCGATCCGAACGGATGGCATATGATCTATATTATAGATCTTTATTATAGATCATATAACATACTGGGTCTATACACAAGCGACAACACCACAATCTCGCGATGTTATCGGTACCACGTTGGCGGAATGACGTCATCGCGTCGCTGTGGCTGGTCAGACGTCGTAATGTCAACGTTCTGTATCTAAACATTGGGTTTGGTACCGTGTCGTAGATTAACGCGGAGCTCAGAGTCTGCGGGAGTTCGGGACCGACGCGGTACTACTCGGTGACGGCAGCGCGGGGAACATGTCTGCGCCCGCCGGGAACAGGAACACGAACACGAACACGGAACCGTGGGGAGGCTTCGATGACAACCTCATCCAGGTGAGCTAACATGCTAACAGCTAAGCTAACGGAGAAAACAAACAAACCAGGAATGACCAGCTGACGTGCTAACAACGCTAACTAGGCTAACTAATCACCTGACAGCCACCAGAACTGCTGAGTTAACCGACTAACGAGCCTGTGACACGGACACAGAGAGGCTAACTGACGGGCTATACTGCTAATAGACAAGCTAACTAACTAACTAACCAACCAACTAACCAGAGAGTATAACCAGGTAACTAATGAGGAGTCAGTGACGTAATCATTCAAGAAAGACATGAAGGTGGACACAAAGTAAAGAGACAAAGGATATCAGTGAGGACACAACCTGTGACGTTATAAAAATCTCTCTCTCTCTCTCTCTCTCTCTTTCTCTCTGCAGGGCAGTGGCGGCTCGGCCGTCATCGACATGGAGAACATGGACGACACGTCAGGCTCCAGCTTTGAGGACATGGGCGAGATGCACCAGCGCATGAGGGAGGAAGAGGAGGTGACAGCAGAGGCTGCAGCCACAGAGGAGGAGGAGGAGGAGGAGGGGGGGGAGGGAGGGGACGACGGAGAGTTCCTGGGCATGAAGGGGATCAAGGGCCAGCTGGGAAGACAGGTTGCTGATGAGGTAAGAGGCTGCAACAGATAGGGGTCAGGGGTCACAGTCAGGGGCAGGGAAGGTCTCATCTCTCTCTCTCTCTCTCTCTCTCTCTCTCTCTCTCTCTCTCTCTCTCTCTCTCTCTCTCTCTCAGGTGTGGCAGGCGGGTAAGCGTCAGGCTTCCCGAGCTTTTAATCTCTACGCTAACATCGACATCCTGCGGCCGTACTTTGATGTGGAGCCTGTGCAGGTTCGCAGCAGGTGAGACTCCCTGCTTCCTGCTGGATGTAAACAGCTCTGATGTGTGACCTTTAACCTTTCTCTTCTGTCTCCATCCAGGCTGATAGAGTCCATGATTCCTGTCCGTATGATCAACTTCCCTCAGGTAGGGATTCTTTTCAAACACCATGTTCCTCCTGTGAGAGACGCGTGGTGATGATCTGAGGAGCAGGAGGAGGTCCAGGTTGTTCCTCACCACTTCCTGTGTGCACTGTGCGTTTCCTGTTTGTAGAAAATCGCCGGCGAGCTGTACGGGCCTCTGATGCTGGTGTTCACCCTGGTGGCCATCCTGCTGCACGGCATGAAGACGTCAGGGACCGTCATCGTAAGAGACACACACACACACGCACACACACACACACACACACACACACACACACACACACACACACACACACACACACACACACACACACACACACACACACACGCACACACACACACACCACCGCATGTCCACTGTCCTGCACAGATACAGATCATCGTGTGTGTGTGTGTGTGTTCGTGTGTGTGTGTGTTGCAGAGGGAGGGCACTCTGATGGGCACGGCCATAGGGACGTGTTTCGGGTACTGGCTGGGCGTTTCCTCCTTCATCTACTTCCTGGCGTACCTGGTTAACGCTCAGATCACCATGCTGCAGATGCTCTCCCTGCTGGTCAGTCCCAGTACTGCGCTCACAGATCACCCACCATCATGTTGTATGAGTGAAGGAGGGTGACCTCACTTCCTGTCTCCCCCTCCTCAGGGTTACGGTCTGTTCGGTCACTGCGTCGTCCTCTTCGTCACCTACAACATCCATTTCCACTTCCTGTTCTACGTCCTGTGGCTGGCGGTGGGAGGCCTGTCCACGCTTCGCATGGTGAGACCTACATTTCCCATCAGCCCTCGCTCTGTCAGCATGTCTGTCCTCTCTGACGTCCTGTCCCTCCCTCAGGTGGCGGCGCTGCTCTCTCGTACGGTCGGTCAGACTCCTCGCCTCCTCCTCTGTGGCAGCCTGGCCGTGCTCCACATGCTCTTCCTGCTCTACCTGCACTTCGCCTACCACAAGATCATAGAAGGTCAGGCTCAGCGCTGTCAGGCTCAGCAATGTCAGGGGGGCTCAGTGATGTCAGGCTCAGTGATGTCAGGGGGGCTCAGTGATGTCAGGGGGGCTCAGTGATGTCAGGCTCAGCGATGTCAGGCTCAGCGATGTCAGGCTCAGCGATGTCAGGCTCAGCGATGTCAGGCTCAGCGATGTCAGGCTCAGCGATGTCAGGCTCAGTGATCAGCATGGTGCACTTAGATAGTGTTAATTATTGGTTTATAGATGTGGATTTGGTTAAACACATTTCAGGGTGGATCAGGTCCAGGTTCAGGTCCAGGTTCTGGTTCTGGTTCTGGTTCTGTCCTTACTGCCAGCACAGTTAGTCTGACTCCATCTGTCAGTGTTAGTGCTGCACTGCTGCCCCCCCTCATGTTTGTTGTCTGTTCCAGGGCTGCTGGACTCTCTGGAAGGACCCAACCTGGCCCCCATCCAGCGGGTGGCCAGAGACGTGCCGGAGCTGACCGCTGCTGTCAATGCCACAGTGAGGAGCCTGGGGGCGGAGCTTCTGAAGGCTCGCTGAGGCCCCGCGCACACAGACTGGACACTCATCCAGATGGTCGAGGACAGTGGACCCGGTAGTAAAGACTTGAGGACGTTTGTGTTCTCAGAGCTGAAGATGAGACAGAACCTCCTCCAGTCTCTCCTCCCTCAGAACCAGCTGTCCTTGGCCATCTGGACCAGGAGGGCTGAGGACCTTCAGACGTTCATGCAGGCGATGACCCTGCACCTGTAAAGACACGGTGACGGTTTGAACAGATGAACCTGAACGCAGCGTTCATCACTAAATGTTTCCTATGATTCTGACTTATTTAGTAAATAAACTTTCTTTCACGTTTCCTGTTTGACCTCCAGGTGGGGCTGAAGGACGTTAGGCATTAAACTGCTGCATGTTAGAGCCTCAAGCATCTATAAGGTCTCAATCTAAGCTGCAGACTGAGGTCACCTGGGTTATTTTCTGATGTTGACCTTCCTGTTTCAGGCGTGTTTATAGAGTTACTGTACAGAAACACTGCAAATAAACGTTGTGGACTTTGGCTTGTGTCTTTTCTCTAATGATGGTAAATACAGACTGACAGGTGAGAGACTCCTCTGATGTGTTCAGGCTTTATGACGCAGTCACCATGAGATAAATGCGTTACTTAGATGTTTGCTGTTCGATCATTTGAGCCAATCACAAAGCGGCGTTATGGCTCGCTCATGACCGCGTCCCCCAGCTCACCTACGAAAAGAATATACGGCCAAACGTCACCGCGCAGCTCGCTCATTTACATAAAGGGCGGGAAACGGCAGTGAGAGAAGCCAGAGTGCAGAGCAGTGAGATCTGTAGAGCAGTGAGACAGGATGAAGATCTACTTCTGCGGAAGTATCCGCGGCGGCAGAGAGGATGTGGAAGTTTACCGGAAGATCGTGAGCAAGCTGCAGAACTACGGGAGAGTGCTGACCGAACACGTGAGCTGCACGGAGCTGACTGAGAGAGGTACACACACACAGGCGAACACTGTACACACAGGCGTACACACACACAGCACACACAGCACACGCACATAGACACACAGTATCACTAACACACAACATAACGGTAGTTCTCTCTCTCTCACACACACACACACACACTAAGTAAACACTCTGGTACATTTGGTACATCAGTGACAATAGACTGTGGTATTAACACTCATGATGATTATAGTGATGATGCTGCTCCTGTCAGATACTTCTACAGATGTGTGTGTGTGTGTGTGCGCATGTGTGAGTGAGTGTGTGGTTCTGAGTGATGTCACTGACCTGCGGAGCTTCTGTTTGGACAGGAGAGGACAGAGCAGCTCCTGGGGACAGACACATCCATGACAGAGACGTGGACTGGCTGAGACAGTCTGACGGTGAGGACACACACACACACACACACAGTGTGTGTTCTTCTGGACTTCCATGATGTCATCATTGGCCTGCTGGTGGCGCTGTTGCGGCATCATGTGACTGAATATTGCATCTCGTGACCTTTGACCTGGTCTGTGTGTGTGTTTTGGGGCAGTGGTGGTTGCCGAGACGACACAGCCGTCGCTGGGCGTGGGCTACGAACTGGGCCGAGCCGTGGACATGAAGAAGAAGATCCTGTGTCTGTTCAGACCCTCATCAGGACGCAGTAAGTCCTCACACAGGACACTTCCTGTTCCCTTAACGCCTCGTCTGGACTCCTTCTCTCCTCCTGTCCTGGTTTCCTTCATTGCTCTTTCCTATCTGTAACACTTCTTCCTTCCTGCTGTGTCCTCTGCTGTCTTCCTCCTCCTTCATCCCAAACTCAGATGCTTCCTCTCCTCGCTCCCTACCTAAAGCTTCCTGTTCATCAGCCTTTAGCCCCGCCCCTCTCACAAGTATCTCTGATGTCATCCTCTCTCATCGTCTCCAGATCTGTCTGCGATGATCCGTGGCGCTCATGACGGCGAGTTCTTCCTGGTCAGAGACTACAGCCAGGAGGAGGTGGAGAACGTTCTGGAAGAGTTCTTCAGCAGTCTGAAGAGAACCTAGATCAAGAACCAGAACCGGACTGATCCCAACAAACTGTTGTGATTGAACTGTGACCTTTTGTTTCAGCTACAAATATCACAAAATAAACAGAAACATGATGTTTGTCTCTGTTCCTCCTGGAAACATCTGGTTTATTTAAATATTTAGATTCTGGTGAAAGTTGCATCAACATCTGGTCCCTGATGTGTTTCTGTAAGTTTGGGATTTTTGCATCACTTATTTTTCTCATAAATGTAAAATTGAGTTCATGCAGTTCCTCAGCTGTCCACTGGGCGGCGGCACAGCACAGTGAGGTGAGAGGCTCTCTGCTCTGAAAATGATAAAAGATCCAAAAACAGAAGAAAGCTTGTGGAAAAGATCATAATGACCGTAATGACGATTCAGGTCTGAACCAAGAACCCCAAAGCACCTGGAGATATAAAAAGGTTCTGTAAAGCAGCAGAACAGAGGAGCGTGGACCTAGACCTCCACAGAGCCCCGACACACCTACCAGCCTGCTCCAGGTGGCCCTGGGGTCCTTCTGGTTTCCCTGGGCCTCAGACTGGAAACACACAGACGGACTGATGAGTGACAGGTGATGTGACATGATCATGGAGGGGACAGGACCTCTGCTGAACGCCAAGATGGAAAAAACATGAGTTATTCATTCATTTGATAAATAATTCAGAGGCGACGCTGATCGATATCAGCTGTTGCCAGGCGACATGCCACACACACACACACACACAGACGGATCCTAATGTGAAGGTGAAGATCATGTCACTCGTCAGCTTTAATGATCTCGCTTCATAAAATAGATTCCACTGCTCGTGTGTGTGTGTGTGTGTGTGTGTGTGTGTGTGTGTGTGTGTGTGTGTGTGTGTGTGTGTGTGTGTGTGTGTGTGTGTGTGTGTGTGTGTGTGTGTGTGTGTTCAGGTTACGGTGGCTCTGGCGTATCGTTCCTCCTCAAAGCGACAGGTCGAAGCTCCGCCTCCATTAAAGTCACGCTCATACATTTAAAATATTTTATTTCTTTTAAAATATACATCGGTTTACAAATTCCGAAAATAAAATCATTAGTAGAGCTTTAACAGTCTTTTTTGTTGATTTTTTTTTTCATCCTTTTAAACTTTTTATTCTCCAACAGGAAGTGGAACAAAGAAAGAAAGAAGACACCAGGAGAACCCCGAACTGAAAACGCCGGAGAAGTCACAGAAACGTCCGTGTGAACACAAGAAGCACCGGGCCGGGGTCAGAGGTCAACACACCTGTCACTGAACAACAACCATCTCCCCGACTCACAATATCAGGCCGCTGACGTCTCCCATGGCAACGCTGGAGGATCGACATGTTTACATCTGCATGAAGTCCTTGAAATGACCTCAATGGAAAGAGATCAGGAGGGTGTCCAATGAGAGAGGACCTGGACCTGGATCAGCAGGACCTGGATCAGCAGGACCTGGATCAGCAGGACCTGGATCAGCAGGACCTGGTGTTAAAGCTGTGATGTGTCTCTGCATGTCGGCTCTGACAGACGGAGACTCTCCAGACTGAAAGCCTGCTGGGACACAGAACAACCAGCCTGTACTTCCTGTTGTCATGGCGTCACCGCCGGTTGTGAGGGACGTTTCTAGGACGCTAACTTGCTCTGGGTGGTTGCTAATGTGGTTTCTACAGCGTTTGGGGTGGTTGCCAGGGAGGTGTCTTTGGTCTTGTGGGTGGTTGCTATGGGGCTACATGTGTAACTAGGGCAACCCTATGTGGACCCCTGGATCAGGTTCAGTCCTGCAGTCTGACTGAGTCTGACTGAGCCTGATGGAACAATCAGTTGCTCTTTGTACAAACTGATCAAAGTGTTTTCATCTCTTTGTTCAGATTCGTTGTCTTTAGTTTTCTGAATCAATTTACGAGAAAGATGAAGTTTTTATGATCAATTATGAGGAGAAAGATGTAACACACACACACACACACTACAGGAAGAGGACATAAAGGAGACAGAGAGGATGAGGAAGATGAAGAACGAAGACAAAGATGGGATGAAGGATGAAGAAGAGGAGGAAACCAGGAGAGGAGGATGAGAAGAGGCAGAGGACAAAGAATGACTTGAAGAGGAGAAAAGAAAGAAGAGGAGGAGGAGGAGGAAGAAGGTGACCTCAGCCGGGATGAGTCCACGTCTCCAATTATATTCATGAGGAAGATTCATGAAAGATGCAGGAGTCCAGATGTAGTCTATTTATACACACACACACACACACACACAGGTGTGTATGAAATATTAAACTCTACATGTCGTCCATCTTTTAGCGTATTAGCGCCTTTTTGACTGTAAGAAGCTAAATTATTTAGCTGCAGACGTCCGTTCTGCTAATAGTTACACGTGTGTGTGTGTGTGTGTGTGTGTGTGTGTGGGGGTGTGTGTGTGTGTGTGAGAGAGAGAGAGAGAGAGATTAGGGAGGTTTTAGTTTTAGCTTGAGAGGAAAAAGGCTTTTAAATAATTGAGAGAAAACAGCAGCAGCACTTTAAGGCTCAGCTGTTTGGATGGACTCGTTCATGTTCGTCCTCCATGTTGTTCCTTGCTCTTCTTCATGTGTTCACCCAGCGTGTCCAGCATGAGTTTAGCTCAGCTTAGCTTAGCAACATGCTGAGTCATTCGTCTCTCCTGCACAGAGAGGTTCTGAGAGGTTCTGGTCCAGGAGGAGTTGGAGTGGAAGACCATCTGGATTCAAACGAGTTGAGTGGCCTGCTGGCCGTGTTCTGTGTCCCAGCATGCACTCTGACAGCACCGACAACAAACAAAGCTCCATGGAGCGGCGGCCTGGGACTCAGCGACTCTCCAGCAGGGCCCTGATCAGCTTCAGCCCCTGAAGCTTCATCACTTCATTCATCTTCTCTCAGTTCATCTCTCTGCTGCAGGTCGGACCCAAAACCTTCTGGTTCTGGAACCTGTTCTCTTTGGTATCCATGGAAACAGGGCGCCATCTAGTGAAGTGGAAGGTCTCCAGCTGCTCCATGCTGAGTCATGGGCTCCACCTGCTGCCCTCTACAGGACATAAGAGTGATCAGCCTGTGAACACACAGCTTCAGGCTCAGTCACTACGTTTACTCGCAGCATCGCTCCGGTTTCACTACATTGTTTATAGTTTATAGGGTTTTCTGTGATTCCAACAGACGTGAGAGACAGGAGAGTCCAGCGGGTGAGACGAGGACGTGAGAGACGAGGACGTGAGAGACGCCTCCACCCAGCTGATTCACCGAGTTCAATCTAAGCTTTGAGAAGAGGAGTGAAGTGAGTGCATGTAAACACACTGACTGACTGAACCAGGACCACCTGAGTCTGCTGGGCCCAGATCAAAGCCCACAGCGCTCCAGACCCGGGGGGAACCAGCGCTTCTTGTGAAAACATGGAAACCAAACTTGTGTCATCAGCCCAACATGAACACAAGGGGGCGCTGGGTCCTCAGGGACCCCCTAAGGACCAGGACCTCCCTACAATCAGGTCCAACCCAGTGGACTGTGGGAGGAGTTAATCAATCAGTGGTCAGTGGCCCTCGATGACCCGATCAGAGCTGCAGCACCGCACAGGCAGAACACAGAAACATGAGCAGAACCTTTCACACATGGACAACATGGAGAACACCTGAGGGGGCGGGGTTTGTTTCTACCTTTACTCGCCAATGAAAGTAAAGATGTCATTGGGACTGAGAGTCGTGTGTGCGTCAGGTCATCACATCTCTTCATCTCTTCTCCTCTCTCAGGTTCTAGAGAATACAGACTCAGTCAGCTCAGTCTGACTCACTGAGGCTGAGTGTAATGATCCTAACTTTGATTCATTCATGTTGCTTCATCTTCTGTTTAAATCCCAGTTTCTCAGGTTTTCTCCTTGTTTAAGATCAAAACAACAAAAACAAATCAAAACCAAACTAAACAATCGTTATTTCTTAACATGATTAATATTTCAAATTTCATAACCAAGGACCAGAAGAAGGACCACGATCTTAACATACAATATAAATCGTCATGGTTACGCTCTGACACAGACACTGTGGGCGTGGTTACGGGGGGGGAGGGGCTTCATCTCTGCCATGATGAAGACGCACAAAATAAAAAAGAGTGATTCAGAGAAATCAATGCAAACGATGAAATATCAACAGACAGAGAAAGAGACGACCTTCATGACTGAGAGGCACCGGGAGTTCCTCTCCTCTTTAACGCCAAAGCAGTGCGGGCTTGGCTCCGCCCCTCTGACGTTACTCACCAACAGCAGCTGCTCAACGACAAACCAAGAAACAAAAACACATGATGTCACCACCTTCCCTCAGCTCATGATGTCACCACCTTCCCTCAGCTCATGATGTCATTCCACCTCTGTATTATTGATGGAAAAACTCAGAGTGGTTCAACATCAGGTTCATGAACCAGAATGGAACCAGTTCCGTGTGGAAACGAGGCGTGTGTGAGTTTGTCTCATGTTCGTTTAAAAACAAAATGCTCCTGGACAGGAAATAGAAGGAAACAAGGCAAGGGCAGCCATTCTGTTTGAGCACACACACACACACACACACACACACACACACACACACACACACACACACACACACACACACACACACACACACACACACACACACACACAGGTCAGTGGGCGATCTCGGCAGCATACGGTGGAGTATGGCTATATTCTTAGTTGTCATAGAAACAGACAGTAACTGACAGAGCACAGTGGCCGGTGGGTGTGGCTGAGGCGGGGCGAGCGAGGTGAGCTCAGAGAGAGAGAGAGAGCGGGTGTCAGTCCAGTAGCGTGCCTTGCTCCTGAGCTCGGGTCAGGCTGTCCTTGCGGTGCAGGTGATGCACGCCCATCCGCTTCGGGCTCTTCTGAGGGCGCTGCGCGGCGGCGGCGGCGGCGGCAGCGGGGTCAAAGTCGAGGCGTGGTGAGATGACGGGCAGGTCCTGAGGGAGGACGTCTCTCTCCTCGGTCGAGCTCTCCGCCTCCTCCTCCGCGAACTCCTTCCTGCGAGTGGCGGCGGGGCTGGTTGCCATGGTAACGGCAGTGTCCCCGCTGGCGCCGTCATCATCCAGGTTCATCAGCAGCCTCTCGCCCTCCTCGATGGAGCTGCCGCCGTCGCCGCTGTAGCGCCCCCTGCTGGTGCGGGGCTCGGTGTCCGTGTCCGTGTCCAGGCTGGAGCCACGGCTCGGCGTCCAGCTCCGCGCCGACGAGCCCTCCTCCCCGTCAGAGTACGCCGCCCGATGGCGATCAGAAGACAAGGAGCCCCCGCCCCCCGGGACCTGCCGCCGCCTCTGGAGATCCTGGACCGTCTGGCTGCTGAAGGAGGTGCGGCTGACCAGCGACGTGTCACACGCCGGCGCCATCTTCTCCACGAACATCCGCTGCCAGCTGGCCAGCAGGTCTTCCTCCGAGCTGCCGGAGCTCGCCAGCACGCTGGGGGCCTGCAGGAGTTTGATCACATTTAGAAATTCTACAAAGGCCTTGTGGGAGGAGTGGTGTGAATGTGAAGGGGGTCTCTGAGGCGGACCTACCTGTGGGGGGCTGCTGAACGGGCTGGACTGGCTGGACAACGGCTCGCTGGTGGCCTCCCGCTGTGAGGGCGGCGTGTGCGGGTTCACCCCGCCTCCTCCGCAGCCACCAGAGGAGGAGGAGGCGGGGCTGCCGGGCGCGAGCCTCTCGTCCTCGTTCTGCACCAGGCTGAGGGAGATGGCCTGCCGGGTGGCGTAGGTGCAGTTGGGCAGCGGGCTGTTCTTTGGGATCTTCACTTTATCGTCTGACGTAAACTCGATGACTTTGCGTCCTGGGTAGAGGGGGTGTGGCGGCGGTGGCGCCGGGTAGGGGTTCAGCTTCTCAAAGGACGGCGCCCCTCCTGCCTCCTCTCCGCCCGACTGGCCGTCCAGGCTGTTCTGGCTGCGACACGATCCGTTCTGCTGGCCCAGGTCCCGGCCTCCGCCCGTCTCCCTGCCGCGCCTCTCGCCTGTCCCGGGTCCCGTCATGTCCACGTGCACGAAGACGTCTTCGGCGACGGGGCGGCTACAGCTGCTGGACTGGGCGGAGTTTAGGACCAGCGGCTCGGGTTTCTCCAGGACTCGGGCGATGACGGAGGTGGGCACGACATCCGCCGGCGTCAGGCTGAGGGTGTCAGAGTCCTGGGAGCCCGGGGAGGCGGGGCCACGCTCCGGCAGACTGCTCTTCATGTGCTTGTTCAGCATGTCCTGCAGCTCGTAGGGCAGCTGGAGGAGAGACAGAGCGCACACACACACACACACACACACACAGCAGATGTGTGAAAGTGTTTCCAGGAAAAAGCATGGAGCCAATCAGAGCTGAGCCTGGAACAGCAGATAGACTCTCTATAAACTCTAATGGAGCTAATGGAACCATCACAACGCTGGGAGATACATCAGCCACACACACACACACACACACACACAGACACACACACACAAACACACACACACACAATGCCATTACCCGTCTCCCCTCTCTATTAAAGTAGCAGACCGAGCTTCTGCACTCTCATCTGGTTCCATTTCCCCTCAGTTCTGGTTTTGTTGGTTCTGATCCGATCGCAGTCACAACATGTTCATGTGAGGTTCGTCCACTGGGGAGTGTGAATGTGTTCACCAAACAATCTGACTGTTAGATTGTGAACAGACGAAGACCAAACTCTCTCTCTTCATCATCATCACAATATAAAACTGCTGAGTCGGGCTTGAACCTAAAGAGCCTTCACAGTGTTGATTGCGTAATCAGCAGTAGTGAGAGGAAGAACAGTAACAGCCTCTCTGTTGTTTGACTGTAACCATGGCGACTTCCTCCCTCAGCTGGCTGTGGCCTCCCTCACCTTCATCATTCTGAGCTGAATGAAGCTGAGAGGTGGAGCTGCTGCTTCATGCGAGATGGAGCTTGGAGGCCATTCAGACTTTAGGAGATGATTTTATTGTTACTCTGCCACAAAACTAAACAAAGAGCGATGTCATGAAGATTACAGAGCGTCTGAATGTGAAGTCAGTAATGTGAAGATGGTTGTCTGGGTGATGAGAGCTTAAGGAGCCTCATCAGTCTGAGTGATGCTCTTTAGCTCAGGGAACCCGGAAGTCCCCTTTCTCTTCCAGTTTTGGGTTGTTTTCTATTTGTAGAGATGATCTATATCTATCTAGATTTATTTTTCAGGATGTGAGCGAGCACATTGACCACGACAGGATTCCACATAAACGTGACTCCTCCCATCAGGAACGCACACTGAGGCAAACTAGGATCATGATGTTAAGGTGAGCTGAATCATCCGAGTCTGTTCAGGGTAAACAAAAGCTGTAACCATGGTGATACTTACATCAGCAAACTTGTGGTTCCTGAAATGTGATTTGTTACACTTAAGCAGCTGAACGGCCAAGTTACAGTCCTGCCTGTAACGCTCCTGAAGAAGAGGAGGGAGAGAGAGGGAGAGGGAGAGAGTGAGAGAGACTTTAACCTCTGACCCCGTCACCATGCTGGGTCTCAGCCTTCATAAGAGTTAGACTGAGCTCACTGTGTAAACACAACGTATTGTTTGTTTGGACTTTTTCTCCATCTATTAGAATGACTACTTTGTTGCATCATTACCCGACTCACACAAAGCACAAACACGAAAACAATCAAATAATCATCTTAGTCTCTAGGTGAGGTCACAGTGAGGTCACACAGAGGTCACAGTGAGGTCACCTACATTGAGCTCTTCCAGATGGTCGATGGTGTTCTTTGCGTCCAGCAGCTTGTTGGTCAGCTCGACGATCTCCTGGTCCATGGTCTTCTTGTCCCTCTCCACCTTGCGTAGCTGTGGGGGAGGGGGAGGGGCGGAGGTGAGGCATTAGTGTGGCAAAAGCAATGACCAATCAAGATCCTGCAATGAGAGTGGGCGGGGCTTTCCCTGCACATTCAGATCATGTGGGAACTACCACGAAAATGTAAACATCAACACAAACATGTTGTGTTGGGGTTAGACTACGTGTTCATGTTTACGTTCATGTGGATAAAGAAGTCCATCCAGACCTTAAAGTCTGAGGTCACACACACAAATCAAAAATCCTTCATGTTAACAAATCAAAGAATCTGACTTTGGTTGTCAATAAACTTAATCAGAATTTTTTTAATTACTATGGTTACCATTTTCCCATATAATTTGAATGCTACATTAGCCAGCAGCACCTATCCAATGCATTATGGGATGTTGTCGCCATGGCTGCTGCTGTCGGGGAAACATCACTTGTTTCAATTCAAAGTTGAAACATTTTAAACCATCGTGTTTAAAATTCTTCAAAAAACAACAGAGGCTAAAGCAGAAGCCAGCTAGTGACAATCAACATCAGCTAACATTAGCAAGAGCAGCTAACAGGAACTAAACACGTAAAAATAAATCAACAAATCTGCTAGGAGAGTTTACATTACTGCAGCCATGAACACATCTTTCCTCACAGACAGATCAGGACCTTGAAAGTTGATAAGTTAATATCAACAACGACGGCTTCGCTCTAGCTAGCAAGTTAGATATTAGCCGATATAGCATGTAAGCTCATTAGCCGCAGACGTCTGGTGGCTGAGGATCAATTTGAAATGTCTCCTGAATTTGTGCGCACAAGCAAATTTGTGTCAAGGGGAGACGCTGAGACGCTTCACTGAGAAAATGGCGGCTTGTGGCTGGGGGGAAATGAGGGCGGCTGCATTTCTGTCTCAGTTTACAGTCTGAGCTCCGTGCAGGGACACGAGAGGGAAACTCTGCATTGATAACAGAGTTGGGACGAAGGCACACAGAGTTCCGCCCTCCTAAAGAGAAAGTTTCGCGTTTCCTGTTTCTGGTTGTGATTGTGATTACAGAGACAAAGACACACACACACACACACACACACACAGAGGCGCTAAGACGACTCAGCAGAGTGAAGTCCACTGCATTATTAACTAACTGAAGGTCCTGAGAGGAATGATGGCAGTGACCTCGCTTCAGTCCAGCTGCAGCTCAGAAATCTACAAACAAACAAAGCTACATGCAAGCAGAACTCAACATAAGAACAACAAGAGACGGACAGACAGGGAGAAATGAGCTGGAGGAGGAGGAGGAGGAGGGACATGAGGAAGAAAAAGAGTGAAAACGCAACTGCATGGACCCATGTCTGACTGACGGCAGCCTGATGAAGACGATGAAGGTGAAGGTGATGAAGGTGAAGGTGAGTCAATCCGTCAGAGAGCAGCATGAGAGCAGAGAGGGAGAAAGAGATGTGAGAGCTGGTTAGAGCATCGCAGCAGAGGACAGGAAGAGACAACAGGAAGAGAAAATAGAGCGTCCACCGCTGCTGCTGACATCACCTCTCTAACATCTCAACTAAACAATTCATCAATAATCAAACAGTTCAATTATTTTTACAGCCCACGGGAATCAAGACGCCTCCTCCAGTTTGATGTGTTCAGCTCATATTTATAGTTGTGTTGATGCTCTAAAGCCACACCAGGTGATAATGTGAAGAGTGTGTATGAGTGTGTGAGTGTGTGAGTGTGTGTGTGAGAGTGTGTGTGTGAGAGTGTGTGTGTGAGAGTGTGTCATAAACGGTCACGATCACATTAGAGTTAGAAAAGTAATGGGTGAGTGAACAGATCAAAGTAACAAAGCCATATTGACAGGAAGTCATTATCAATAACAGGAAGTGGCGTGAGGAGTTCACTGCAGCTTCATGTCACCGACTCGCTCACATGTTCTTCTCCCTTCCTGCTGTACAACAAACAGCAGGCAGATCTGAAATAAACCCACAGGCACAGCTGACCTTCGACCTCCTGTGACGCAACACCATCCCTCGCTGCAGCCGCCTGTCAGTCAACCTCACTTATTTACAGTTAATCATTAAACAGCCCCTGAGCCGCAGAGTGTGTTTTCATTTGTTCATTGATTGGTTCGAGATCGGCTGGACGAGATCAATGAGCTCCAGGAACACACACACACAAACACACCCGTACACACACACATCCTGAACCCTTCATTATTAATTAAGGAACCCACAATGTACACGTGCAACATACATGTGCTGTACATGCACACAGGGGGAAGGTCATCAATTATTAAACACACACACACACACACACACACACACACACACACACACACACACACACACACACACACACACACACACACACACACACACACACACCATTTTAATGAACTGATACTGAACAGGATAACAGGGTGACCACTGTAACCATAGCAACATGAGTGACCTGGGCAGTGAGGTTCCTCAGCTTGTTGAGTTTGCTGAAGGAACATTTCTACACCAAATGAAGGTTTTCTCAGGAGCAAAGTTTCTAACATCATCAGTCATGACCTTTAACAAAGGGATACATAGCAATCAAAGGTCAAAGGTTACCAGAGCGTGGAGTTTCTCCTCCAGATCCTGATTGGTTCTCTGTGATGCCGTGTAACTGTTCTGGAGTCTGGAGAGAGAGAGGGAGAGAGGGAGAGAGGGACAGACAGACAGACAGACAGACAGACAGACAGACAGACAGAGAGAGATTCAGACGATCAGATTGGTTGGACCAAAGCTAACTCTGATGTTTCCCTGTAAATCTTTATATTTGGGTCAAATCGCTGTAATGAAACATTTCAGAGTCACAGAAGGATGAGTGATGATATCATGACATCATAATACGGTGACATCTCTGTTGTACATCAGACACAGGAAAGACAAACAACTTCTTCTGTGTGATAACAAGAGAAAAGAAGCTGGAGCTCACAGGAAGCAGAGAGCTGCAGGAGGAGGAGCCGGACCGTCATTAGGTCTCTGTCTTTGATCTGCTTCATTAGGTATGGATGTAGGACGCGCTGTGTGTGTGTGTGTGTGTGTGTGTGTGTGTGTGTGTTCGTCTCTCCCTTCACATTAAGAGTCTTTGTGTCTCCTGCTGCAGCTCCGGCTCTGCAGCTTCTCACTTCAGCAGAGCATTTTTCTTCTTCTCTGCTTGTTAAGCTGCAGCCTCACAGCTGATCTCCTGACAGACTGACCTCATTCAGCCGTAAAGGTCAACAGGCATCACGCCGCTGCTTTTCAAGTGTTTCCCCTCTGCACACACAGCGCTGCCTCCACCTTAAAGGCTCCAGATTACACTAAACACAGAGAATGAAACCTTCTGATGGAGGAAGGACGGAGCGCCGCAGGGTGACAGACAGATCTATCGCGGTGCAGACAGCCTCCAGATAACGAGGACACGTGTTGGTGTGAGGTGGACAGGCCAGAGCTTTGATCCGCTCTGCATGAAAGAGCACAGAGGGATTTCTCTGAACTTCCTGGCGGTCCTGAGGGGCGGAGCGACGCCCCCTTTCCTGCGGGCAGACGGTTTATGATGCAGCGCCTAACGATGATACAGACTGAATAAATAAATAAACTCAATATACCCAGAGAATCCTCCCCTGGATCTGCAGAGTGAGCGGCATGGAAACAGACGTGTTCACATGACATCACTTCATGGACACGCCCACAATTCACCTCTGACTTCCTTTCAAATCTGCAGACTCAAAGCTACAAACACTTTGATGGACTCGTGCTCATCTTCACCTGCGGAACTTGTCCCTCATCTTGTCCAGGTCGTCTCGGGTTCGGCTGAGCTCCGCCTCCATGTAGTGACGGTTGCCATCGAACTCCGCCTCCATGGCCTCGATCTTGTGGGTGGAGAGAGAGAGACGGCGCCGCAGGTCCTCATTCTGCTGCTGGAGGATTCTGAGGGAGGAGAGAGAGGAAACAACTGAGCCAACAAAGACGAGGAAGGAAACGTCCAATCAGAGAGCTGCAGTCTGCTGCTGTGGGAGGGGCCTGGAATCATTCAAACTAAATATCATATAGAAGCTTTCTCTCACCTGATCCTGTCAGGGTCGGATAACGCCTCCTGAAACACAAGAAGAAGAGCAATCAACACACACTGACACGGACAAGGGACAGCATCTGACAGGACTCTGTGTGTGTGTGTGTGTGTGTGTGTGTGTGTGTGTGTGTGTGTGTGTGTGTGTGTGTGTGTGTGTGTGTGTGTGTGTGCGTCTGTGTGTGTGTGTGCGTGTGCGTCTGCGTGTGTCTGTCTGTGTGCGTCTGTCTCTGTGTGTGCGTCTGTGTGTGTGTGTGTGATCTCTGTCCTCTTCCTCTCTGTCCTGTTTGATTGACAGGTGCTTGGGTTAAGCCCTGTATGGAAACACACAGCTCCATCAGGTTCTGCTCTCCCTCCCAGCATGCAGCAGGGTTTTACACCATGGATCCACTTGAAGCTGACATCAATCCACAGAGTGGTAAAATCAATGAGAGCTGTGTTGTGATTGGAGCAGCTAAAGGGCCAATCAGCTGGAGGCTTCACCCTGAACATACAGATGATCTCAACCTAAACCTCTTGATTGTCATAATTGTCTTAATATGTCCACCTATCACCACGGTAACAGGATCATCATCAGTACTTCGGTCTGCTTGTGAGAGTGAGCCCTGAGCCCAACAGGAATAGGGCGAGGTTGCCATGGTAACACCTTTCCTACATGGGTGAACCAAACCCCTGATCTAACACACTGTGATGATCTAACACACTGTAGTGATCTAACACACTGTGGTGATCTAACACACTGTAGTGATCTAACACACTGTGGTGATCTAACACACACACTGTGGTGATCTAACACACACACTGTGGTGATCTAACACACTGTAGTGATCTAACACACTGTGGTGATCTAACACACTGTGGTGATCTAACACACTGTGGTGATCTAACACACTGTGGTGATCTAACACACTGTGGTGATCTAACACACTGTGGTGATCTAACACACACACTGTGGTGATCTAACACACTGTGGTGATCTAACACACTGTGGTGATCTAACACACTGTGGTGATCTAACACACTGTGGTGATCTAACACACTGTGGTGATCTAACACACTGTGGTGATCTAACACACTGTGATGATCTAACACACTGTGGTGATCTAACACACTGTGGTGATCTAACACACTGTGGTGATCTAACACACTGTGGTGATCTAACACACACACTGTGGTGATCTAACACACTGTGGTGATCTAACACACACACTGTGGTGATCTAACACACACACTGTGGTGATCTAACACACTGTGGTGATCTAACACACTGTGGTGATCTAACACACACACTGTGGTGATCTAACACACACACTGTGGTGATCTAACACACTGTGGTGATCTAACACACACACTGTGGTGATCTAACACACACACTGTGGTGATCTAACACACACACTGTGGTGATCTAACACACACACTGTGGTGATCTAACACACTGTAGTGATCTAACACACACACTGTAGTGATCTAACACACTGTGGTGATCTAACACACTGTAGTGATCTAACACACACACTGTGGTGATCTAACACACACACTGTGGTGATCTAACACACACACTGTGGTGATCTAACACACTGTGGTGATCTAACACACTGTAGTGATCTAACACACACACTGTGGTGATCTAACACACACACTGTAGTGATCTAACACACACACTGTGGTGATCTAACACACACACTGTGGTGATCTAACACACACACTGTGGTGATCTAACACACACACTGTGGTGATCTAACACACACACTGTAGTGATCTAACACACTGTAGTGATCTAACACACTGTAGTGATCTAACACACTGTAGTGATCTAACACACTGTAGTGATCTAACACACTGTGGTGATCTAACACACTGTAGTGATCTAACACACTGTAGTGATCTAACACACTGTAGTGATCTAACACACTGTAGTGATCTAACACACTGTGGTGATCTAACACACTGTGGTGATCTAACACACTGTGGTGATCTAACACACTGTGGTGATCTAACACACTGTGGTGATCTAACACACTGTGGTTGCTCTTGGTTGTTTAAGCTGCGACACTTCCAACCCAACACACTGAAGAACCCCAGACCGGACCTGACATCAGAGTCTGGACCAGACAGAGATCAGAGCAGATCTACTACAGGGACTGCAATGACTGCTGGTTCCATTCGGAGCATTTTAAACTCAGAGGTCCAGGTCCCCACTCTGCAGGTCGGACTGCTAGATGGCACCTTGGCTCTACGGTCACTGAATGGAACCGGTCCCAGAACAGGAACCTTTTAGGTGGGTCTTAGTTTGGCTCTGGCGCTGACTAAAGCCTAAACATAGGGCTAAAGAAGGTTTGTACTGCCGGGGCTCCACAGGGGAGGAAGAGGAGGACCAGGATGAAGCCTGAACCCGGCTGACGTACCTCCATGTGGGATAGAACAGACGGCTCAGAGTTACAGGGTCTGTGAGTGTTGCTTGGTTTCAGCTTGGTTTCCTTCCAGTCCACCTTTTTAACTCTTCCCCTTTCCCCAACAGCTTCCTCTTTAAGCCCCGCCCCCTCCTTGCTGCGGTCTTCCCGCTCCAGCCTCTCCTCCTGGTCCAAACCCGCGGGCCGCTGCAGCGCTGCAGTCCAGCCGTCCCAGCGTCCGGTCCGTTCCGATTCCTGGTCCACCTCCTTCTTCGTGTGTACTGGACTACGGGGGGCGGAGCTCCTGGTCTTGCTGCCCCGCCCCCTGGACGGCTGCTTGCCCAGCAGCGTGAGGCGGGCGGGGCTGATGACCCGGCACGTGATTTCGTCCAGGAAGTTGGAGAAGCGAACCTTCTCATCCAGAAGCTGCATCTTCCAGTTCCAGTCTTCAGGGTTTCTCCTCCTGGAGGAAGGGGAGGTGGCAGCTTGGGCGCAGGTCCCTGTGCGGTCCAGAGAGCGGGGGGCGGGTCTGCGCTGAGTGACACCCGGTCCACGCTTTGCATCCAACAGCTCCACTGACTTGGGCTTCCTGATGAAGTCCCTGGTCTGGTGGACCCCCAGTAAGTTGGGATGCTTCAGGATGCCCTTAGGTGGACCGGTTGGGCTTGGGGGGCCGGTCTGAGGCCGGACCGCAGCCTGAAGCTGACCTGTCCAGTTTGGTCCGGCTCCTCTCGTGTCCCAGACGGCAGCTGGATCTCCGGCTCCAGCCGGGTTTTCATTATTCCCAAAATTGTGTCTGCGGCTCGGGCCACTGCGGTCCGGTGCCGGTCTGGCCTCTGCTGGGGCCTGGGAGTGAGCGGGCCACGGCGAGGAGGCTGGGATGCAGAGCTCCAGGCTGGACAGACTGGAGACGTCTAGCTCGGTGTCAGAGAGGGGAGGCGTGGCCGGCGAGGTGCCGTGCCACGCCCCGGCGCCCTGCGGCCTCTTCCTGGACTCAGGGTGCTGCTGGAGGGGTAAAGAGGGGTTTAGGTGCTGCTGCTTTACCTGACTGACCTCGGGCTGCGGTGCTGGCGGCGGCGTGGCGGCGGGCAGAGCGTGTCGAGTCTCGCGGTGCTGCGGGGGAGCCTTACGGTACGGCTTCCTGGTCGGGGCAGCGCTCGTCATCCTGGGCCTTCCTTCCTGCTTTGCTTTCTTTCCTGTCGTCCGGTCCTGTGAGGGAAACCAGACAGATGAGGCAAGACAACCTGATGCCCTCTGGACGCTCTGCCGCCTGCCCACCACAGCACCTCAACCACAACTGGAGTCGCTCGCACAGAGTGTCTCTCTCTCTCTCACCCCCCTTCAGCTCTCTCTCTCTCTCTCTCTCTCTCTCTCTCTCTCTCTCTCTCTCTCTGTAGATCAATAGATGAATGGATGTTCAGTCAGGCCACATTAACATCAAACATGCCGGCGCACACACACACGCACACATGCTAAGCCCCTCTGTGAGTGTGTGTGTCCCTGTGTGTGTGCAGTTGTGTCTCTGTGTCCTGTATTTGTATCTTTGTTGGGACGTTTAAGGCTCAGGTTTGACTTTTAGACCTTCAGGTCCAGGATGTAGAACATGGAGCTGTGAGGGGAGGGGGAGGAGTTCAGGTTGGGGGGGACTGACTTTACCACACACACACAGAGACACACACTCATTAACTCCTTCATCTTCCAGGTAAAGTTCAGCATGTAGAGCTCAGATAGAGGCAGAGAGAGTGTGTGTGTGTGTGTGTCTGTGTGTGTGTGAGAGAGTGCGTGTGTGTCTGTGTGTATGTGCGTGTGTGTGCAGAGTTAAATGTGTGTCTGTGTGTGTGTGTGTGGGCCCCGGGTGATGATTGATCTGAGTGTTATTGGGTTTCCAGCAGAGGAAGTGAAGCAGCAGTGATCTGAGCTAACGTGTGCATGAACATTTATCTGAGCAGGAAGTTCAACATGTTTGTTGCGTTGACGTAGAGAACAGTGACTTTCCTGTTGCCACGGCTACCCTTCACTAAAATCCTTTAGATGACATTTTAGCATTGTGACCCTAAAAAGAGACATGATGACACACACACACACACACACACACACACACACACTTACTCTCTCACTTGGGAGTGTGACGCTTCATCCTTTACTGGATGATCCTTTGTCGTGTGTGTGTGTGTGTGTGTGTGTGTGTGTGTGTGTGTGTGTGTCCATCCTGTGTACCCTGCCTACGATTAAATGAAATCAGTAAGTCATTGATGGTTGTTGTACTTCCGACGCCTGTGTTCTCACTGAAGGCGGGCGGCGGGGGAATCGTCCTGGCCTGGCCCGCCCGCCACTTCTGAGAAGGTTTACATTTACCCAGCATGCTTTGCAGACACACACATTCAGCATATAAACCTCCAGAAAGCACACAGACGCCTGCTACAGGGGCTGAGGACATACAAGATTCATGTGAAGGCTTTCAAATGCTGACCCACTCAACAACAACAACAACAACAACAACACCAGCAGCTCCACCTCCTCTGCTTGTTGCCTAGTTACAGAGGTGTGTGTCTGCAGACTGACGGACACCAAAAGTACAACTGGGTTTAAATTCACAT
>NW_027466966.1:7500-22500 GCF_046128005.1 Genypterus blacodes
ACACACACACACACACACACACCCACACACACACACACACACACACACACACACACACACACACACACACACACACACACACAACCTCTCTCCTCTGTCCTCAAGCACATGGCCTGAAGTTCCTTTACCTCGTCCAAATCTTCTGCTTTCCATTCTCCCTTAATCATTGCCCCTTTGAAAACTAGGTCAGTATCTGCCATTAGCTGCTGCTCCAAGTCATTGACTTTGTGTGAGCGTTTGTGTGTGTGTGTGTGTGTGTGTGTTCATGTTCAGTTAGCAACCACGCTTATCTGCCACTTGGCTTAACAACTCCTTTGAAAATGTTTGTTTTCATGCTGTGTGCCGGTAGATTGGAGTTGAGTCTGCATGTGTGCGTGTGTGTGTGTGTGTGTCACAGCGATGATGAGGGGGTGGGGGATTCCAGGATTTTTGTGCGAGGCAGACAGATGTGGGAGACTTGAATCAAACTTTTTATGTTGGCCAACTTCAAAAGGCGACTTCTCCTCCAGCGTCGGTCTCCATTCCTCTGACGTTCCCTCATGCTTTGGCCAGCAGGACGCACTTCTTCTTCTTCTTCTTCTTCTTCTTCTTCTTCCTCTTCTGCTTCTTCTTCTGCTTCCTCTTCTTCTTCTTCTCCTTCTTCTTATACTTCAGGATTTGAACAAACAATACTGGGAGCGATGGTTTAGTGAATCACTGTCATGCTGGACTTCCTTCAGCTCCAGATTGTCCTTTCCGGTCTACCTTTAATCTTTCCTTGTGGACAGTCCCTCCCTCCCTCCCTCTGCCACTCACTCTCCCTTTTGTTTGGAGAAAGTCCGTGCTGCTCCATTGAATGACACAGCATAAAGCAGTCACACACTTAACTCCTGTATACACAACTATATTGCATCTATTTGCATGGAGTGTGTTTATGAGTGTGTACATCTGTGTGAGTGTCTCTTACAGATGGTTGGTGGCGAAACCCCTGGCGGGAAAACTCAACAGGGAATGTTTTCCATCCCTAAGATGGTCAGATTTGTGTGGGGGACACCGACTCAGCATAAATCACATGTTGAGTGTAGATCAGTGGGCGGACAGACCGGGGCTGGGTGGACGGATCGGGACAGGAACACACAACCCTGCTGCCCGGAGGGGACGAGGCTGAACTGGGAGATATGAAGAACACAAACACACACTATGGCCTCAGGATTCATCAGTCTCTGATCACATTCACGTCCTTACATGGTCCAAATTAAACAACATACAACCTAAACACCAGGACATTTGACTTGATCTTGATTTCAATGTGTTTATCCTCCTGAACAGACACTTCGCTTCCTGTTGTGTCACTAAAATGCATTTTTCCAACAAACATACAACATTAAGATGTGTATAGGTGTTAAAAGATAAGTTAAATGAAGGATATACTTGTTGTTCCTGCTCTGTGTGCTCATTAGCTTCTGGTCCACTAGCTTCAAACAGGAAATACATCAGTCAACATCCTCAGGAATCCTCAAAGTTTGTATTATCCTCCTGTCACAGACCTGTTGAGTCAGTGTGTGTACGTGTGTTTGTGTGGACCTGAGCTGTGGTCTGTTTATGTGTGTTGCTAGCTAGCTACAGCGGAACTGGTTGCTAATGTTGCTGGCTAGCTGATCCTGCTGTGGAGGCCAAGAATTCTGTTCAATCGCTCCAGCAGATGGTGTTTCAGCACGGATCAGTTCATGGAAATAAAAATGTAAATAATTAAACAATTTGGACCTCATTGGCTGTAAGATCCATCAGAACTACGGGCAGGAGTGTCGGAGGATCTACTGGCATGTTTCAGCCTCCATGTTACTCTGTTGGAGTGAAGCTAACGCCACCTTCAGTCTCCTCTGTCATTAACCTGGAATAAAGGGATGAAAGGTGGTGTAGCTGGGCTGAGCTCTGAGGTCTGAGGCTGACAGAGTTTGCTCCTGCTGGCGCCCACAGCTCCCCAGTAAAAGAATAAGGTTTGATTGGCTTGATTGAGTGGCACCACATGAAGGAATGGCATGACAGGAAGTGGCAATATGAGCTAATAATGGTGATTACAGTGACTTTCCTGGGACGTGAGAGGCTCCCCAGCATATTTTGCGTAAACAAACATTACAGTCGATCCTGCTGGAGGCTTTTCTCCATTCATGAAATGATCTCCTGTTTTCTCAATCAGGAATGAAGCAAGAGGTCAAGAGAGACTCCAAAACATCCCGGGAGAGAACTTTTCACAGCAATTCAACTGTGCTCCCGGGACACTCAGAGAGATGATTCATCCCATCCTCTTCGTCCCTGTGAGGCAGAGCCCAGAGGATTCCTCCCTGTGCCGGGACGCCAATTACAGCTTTGTATGATGCTGTTCTTCTGGAGGAGCTCATTTCGAAGGGGAAATGGATTCATGCACACAAAGAAAATGATCCTTTAGAGGCAAGAATGAGTTTGTGGTTTTGTTCGATTGCTGCACAGTGTAGGTGTGGTGACTGACGCAGACTGTATGTGATATTAGACGACCCAGCCCAAACTCCCCCAACAAGTCATGAGTAACCCCATTACACACATACACCATGGGGAGAGAGAGAGGGAGCGAGAGTGAGAGTGAGAGGGAGAGGGAGAGGCAGAGAGGGAGAGAGAGGGGCAGAGAGAGAGAGACCCACTTCTGCTGCGGCTCATTTTCTTGAAATATTTCACATGAATATTGGCAGCAGTTGTGCAGCAGAAGACAAAAGGAAATGAACCGTGGCTGCCGGAGCCAAAGACAACACACAGTGTGAGAAAGTCTCGCTACAGTTGCTGCTCACGGCACAGTGAGAGACGACCTCAATCTGAGCTATTAAAAACTGCATGAAACACATAGGTAGGGACATGCGTTAGTGTGTGTGTGTGTGTGTGAGAGAGAGAGAGAGAGAGAGAGAGGGAAAGAGAGAGAGAGAGAGAGAGAGAGAGCGAGAGAGAGGGAAAGAGAGAGAGAGAGAGAGAGAGAGAGAGAGAGAGAGAGAGAGAGAGAGAGAGAGATGCACCTCTGTCAATGCAAACAACAAAGACACGTATGTTGGCGTGCTATGAGCTTAATGACAATGACTGTGCTTTAATATTGAAACGTGTCCTTAAAGCTATCATGAAACTACTCTGCAGCTTTTTGAATGCTTGTCTTCGTCCCTCTGTGCAGTCTCTCACTATTTCAGGATTTTTACTTCGGCCATTTCATGCCAGAGAAGTAAACATTCCTAAAATGAAACCCACGCTCAGTTACTAACAGTGGAGAGATTAAAGGAGGGAGGGGGAGGGAGGGGGGATGTCTTATTGTCAATGACACCTCCACTGTGCACCACTTGCCATCACACACACACACACGCACACACACACACACACACACACACACACACACACACACACACACACACACACACACGTACACACAAAGACTTTATGTTGTTAATGAAAATCATGACCACCAGCAACAAGCATCTGACACCACAGTCAGGTGTGTGTGTGTGTGTGTGTGTGTGTGTGTGTGTGTCTTCAGCCCTGGTGTCTTGATGGTTCTCTTCAGATCCACAGGGATTCCTCTTATTCCCTCTTATTTTTTCTTATATCATCCAGATGTGTGTGTGTGGGTGTGTGTGTGTGTGTGTGTGTGTGTGTGTGTGTGTGTGCTCAGCCATTCTTATCAGACTGGGAACATCAGCTAACACAGAGATTTGTGTTTTATTCTGTGTGGAGTCAAATCCTAGAAAGTCACACAAGCCCTAAAACAGCAGCAAACGTCTCTCGCCTTTATCAATGAATGTGTTCAAGGTGGAAGAGCTCCAGGCCACAAGGGGGCAGTAGTAGTTTGATCTATATTACCAGACTAGTGTAGTCTGCAACAAATCCTAACAGAAGAAGAAGAAACCAGCCCAGACCTCTTCAAGCTGTTCAAAGTGACCAGATAACAGATGGGACACAGGTAAGTGGTGTCTTTGGTACGTTTACACACTTTGAAGGCGCTGATAGAGTGATGGGGAAGTTGTGAAGGATTTAAAAAGAACAACACAAGGGACACACACTGTCTCTGTCTCTGTCTCTGTCTCTGTCCCTGTCTCTGTCTCTGTCTCTGTCCCCCTCCCCCCCTGATCCCAGCCCCTCACACCCAGGTCATGCTCATGTTGCTGTGGGTTGATCTCCCAGAGACTTGAGCCCTGGATCTGAGTGGACTTGGGAGAGGCTGATTTACTGTCAAAACAATTCAATCCCATCGTCGGCGGACTCTTCTGCTGGCCGCCCTCTCCCCCAGACTCTCATTCCTCGGCTGGAGACCCTTCTCCTCTGGACCTCTGTGTCCTCTTATCTTACCGTGGCACAACACTGCTAGTAAACTGCATTTCACAGCGATGCTCTCATCTTAGTTTAAAGCCTCATGGAGCCAAACTTACAACCTTCAAGCTGGTTTCAACTTGTGCCACCCAGTAAAGATAAAAACATGAATCACAAATGAGTCACATGAGGATTGTAGGTGTAAACATTAGACATTCCAGCTTGCTCATGGAAATACTACATGCACTTGGATTTAGCTGTGATTAAGCCAATAAATCAGTCAATCAACAAACGTTTACATGCAGAAAGGACGTCATTAATTTGCATAAATGACATGACGCAGGGTCAAAGGTCAAGTGTGCTTCTCCGGTGTGCAGCTGGCAGAGCCACGTGGCTGCAGGTATGGAGGTATGTTGGCCGTCTGCAGCCAAGCCCTCCGCCAAGGCATCAGGATTTGAAATCAGACTCTGGAAGCTGTAGACAGCCAGTGAAGGGAGTGTAGGAAGGGAGTGATGTGGAGACTTTGGGGGAAGTTGAAGATGAGACAGACCTCAGTGTTTTGGAGGAGGACCGGGGAGCTGACAGGCGTTTTTCAGGGGGGGGGACTGTCAAGGAGGGAGAGGCAGCAGAAGCCCAAGTGGGACAAAAAATGAAAATAAAGGAAGCTGGGGGGGAAGAGACGACAAGAAGAAAGAGGTCAGACGTGATGGATGTCAAGGACAACAAACCCGGGGGATTTGCATTGTGTCTGCAGCCTGACAGTCGGTTGACTCCAGTCTCACAGAGAGTCTTGGCAGTCCGGGGCCAGGAGTCCACGTGGTTTTGTCAATAGTGATGGAGGTCTAACTGAGGGCAGGACTTTCCAGGGAAAAAAAGAAACGGCTCACATTTGTTGAGACTGACTTTGAGCCGGTGGGCCGACATCCAACTTGAGATGTCAGTGGGACTCGAGGAGACGCGTGCCTCAACCTGAGTGCCAGAGGACGGAAAAGGAAAGCTGAGCGACGACTTAATGACATATACTGTGCAGCAGATGAAACGCTACGTACAGGGAGGCAATTTGTCCAGACAGGTTAGTGTGAGTGAGAGGAAGAAGGCTCCAGGATGCACAGGAGGAGATGTGAGTAAACACAAATAAAAAGGGAAAATGCTTCTTTTTGGTCTCAGGCTTGGATTGGAAACGTCCTGCAGCGATCGTATTTCTCTATCCTGCTGGAAAACAAAACAGAAATCTAATATATATACAGTGTCAAGAAGAATTTAGTGAAACCTTTGGAATTTTATTGGATTCCTGCGCCGAATGTGGCCCGATCTTCACTAGAGTCACACACACACACACACACACACACACACACACACACACACACACACACACGCACACACACAGCGGTACTCCTGGCTCTTGCATTCTTAAACCATTTATAGTCCAAACTGGTAGAAGTATGTGAACTTTGGATCTAACTTTGGTAGAACCTCAGCAATAACCATCAAACATCTCACAGAGGAATTTCCTGGAGGAGCTTTAGACGTTCATCTCAACCTTCTGCTGCTCTGTATATTTGCGTGGATGTTTTGCATCATTGCCTTATTTGCATCATCCAGCCTCCATTAAGCTCCGACTCTTTCCCGTAATAATTCAATTGAATTCATTTCCCTCTTCGACGACTCAATTCCGGGGCAGCCAAAGCAGCACAGCAGCCACATCGCTCCTCCGCCGTGCGTCATGCTTGGGATGCTTTCAGCGTTTGCTTTCTGCAGAAGAGTTCAGCCTTTGTCTCATCTGTGCACTGAATCTCGTCCCAGCAGCCTTGTGAAACATCCAAACCGGCTTTTTGCCAGAGTTCTGAACACTAATGCAGGTAGTTCCTCTGCTGTAACCTTTGACCTCCGTCGCGGTTACACGTTACGCTCTTGGTGGCCTCTGCACCTGGTGACACACCTCCAGGTCCAGCTCAATGATTCTAACTGCTGAGTCCAATTGGCTTTTGGAGACGTCATTGCCTCAGAGGTTCATGTTTAAACACGGGACTGTGGATGTTTCAGCTTTATCAGAACCACATGTTCAAGCAGCTTCTTCCTTATTATGACTTTGATGGAGATGTTTTATAAATGCAGTAATCCAAAGAGCTCCTTTACTCGCTTCTGTATGTTCACTTTATATGCTACTTGAATAGTTATGATCATGTCTTTGAGGTTTTAAATGTTTATATGTTAGATGTGTGCATATAAATGTTGGGTGAACCAGGTGATTATGTGCTTTGGATGAGAATATTGAGAGAAGAAAGCAGAAATGGAGCTGCCAGTGGAAGCCAGCGGGCTGCAGAGTGTGAGGAGGAGGAGGAGGTTTGAGAGTGAGAGCACAGAGCCTGAGAGGAGCCAGGCGGAGTGTGTTTGCTGGGTGTGGCAGCAGACATGAGGTGCTGTGTAAATCCTGCAGTGAGAACTATCACCGCAATGGATGAAATTCCTCAAATTGTGAGCTCAGCGAGAGAGAGAGGGAGAGAGAGAGAGAGAGAGAGGAAGGGAGGGAGAGGGAGAGAGAGAGAGAAAGGGGGGGGGGGGGATTTCTGCAGACCAGCCATGTCTCTTCACGTCAGAATCCAATAATGTTCTCATTCTTTAATCACTGAGACAGAATCTAAATTTTTGTGATCCAAAAGACTGAACACATCCTAAAGCTCTTTACGTTGTGACAGATGTTACTGAAGGCAAAACCCTCTTCATCCCTTGATGAAGTGTTTGTGTTTTGTCTGACTGAACACTTCTAAATCCGTGTGATGCTGCAGGTGAACAGGTGCAGAAGTTTAAACATGTCAACAAGTTCAGACAGACCAAAGTGTAACAAAGTCTCTCACTTCTTCATCTGCAGCCTGGCTGGGTTAGGAAATAATGTTATTGTAACATTAAACGAGCCTGACTGAGCTGAGCCGAGCCGGATTCTGTATCGCGAGAGCAGAGGGACGAAAGGGAAAAAGTTAAGGATGAGAGAGCGAGAGAGAACGGGGAGAGGGAGGGAGGGAGAGAGGGAGGAGAGAGGGAGAGAGAGACAGAAGGGTGAGCGAGTGTGTGAGAGAGAGAGAGAGAGAGAGAGAGAGAGAGAGCGGCTCTAACATTCTCATCCTCTGGAATGCATCAGCTCCTCTAACTTATCTGTGCAAAATCAAGACCCTGTTGGATGCGCAGAGTTGGACGCATAAACGTGCGATGCGCATCTTTTTTCTCGCGGCTCCTCCACAGGTTTGACTGAGTTGAGCTGCTTTGTCCGCACTTTGGTTTTCTTTTTTTATTCCAAACTTTTTGATTTGGTGCTGCGAGGGAACGGTGAAGTGAAGGCGTGAGTCCTGCTGTCTCCTGCTCGGAGAGGAAGGTGAGGAACCGAACCACACACTCTCACACACTCACACACACTTTCACACACTGTGACATGACGCGATAGAGCGACCAGAGCAGCGGGACGGACACTTTAATGCAAGGAATGACTTTATTCTTCACATCATAAGAACTTTTAGTTGAGTTGCGCAGCATCTCCTCCTCCTCCTCTTCCTCAGCTGCCTTTCCTCCATTTCCCTCTCTCTCCTTTCTTCTTCCTCACTTTTTGTGAATCTTAGTTTTCCAGCTTGGTTTGACTCGAGGCGTCGTTAGTTCCACGGAGCGCCGCGGTGCGTGAGTGCGGACATGCCGGACCGGACGCGTGCGGAGCGGCTGCTGCAGCTGGCGGTGCTGCTGCTCGGCGTGATGGCGCTCAGGCTGCAGCTCGGACGCGCCGACGAGCCGCCGACCGACACCGACACCGACACCAACACCAACACCGAGACCGAGACCGGGCTGGAGCCCAAACACAGCGACCCGAGAGCCAGCAGGGCCAAGAGGAGGGGAGGCTCCGAAGCCCTCAGAGGGTACACACACACACACACACACACACACACACACACACACACACACACACTCTACTTTACTTTACTTTACTTTACTTTACTTTACTTTTCTCTCTCTCTCTCTCTCTCTCTCTCTCTCTCTCTCTCTCTCTCTCTCTCTCTCTCTCTCTCTCTCTCTCTCCCTCTCTCTCTCTCTCTATCTCTCTGTCTCTCTCTCTCTCTCTCTCTCTCTCTCTCTCTCTCTCTCTCTCTCTCTCTGTGTGTGTGTGTGTGTGTTTCATGCAGCAGGTGTAAATGCTTCAGCCTGTCTCTGTACCTGTAGCTTGGTGGCCCTGGGTGATCAGTGAAGGTCACAGAACACGACTCGGTGTTTTTAATAATGCAGACTGAGCCCTGTGAGTGACACTGACTGTGATGGGAACTTTGGAGCAACGTTTAGTAATTAAATACTGGCAAGAATATCACATTCCTGCTGACTGCAATAATAAATTATGTCCAAACAAAGGAGGCCATTGGTCGTGTGTGGCTGTAGCACAGAGAGAGAGGGAGAGAGAGGGAGAGGTAGAGAGAGAGAGAGCGGGAGGGAGGGAGGGAGAGAGGAAGGGAGAAGGGGGAGAGAGAGGGAGAGGGAGAAGGGGAGAGAAAGGGGGGGAGTAGAGAGAGGGAGGGAGAGAGAGGGTGAGAGAGGGAGAATGAGAGAGAGGGGGGAGTAGAGTGAGAGAGAGGGAGAGAGGGAGGGAGAGAGAGAGAGAGAGAGAGAGACTAACAGCCTAATCCTCTTTGGCCAAAAACACCACACCCCAGTTGTGGATAAATCACATCTGCAGCTGTACACAGTGGGTCACTGCTGGAGAGTGGAGTGTGTGTGTGTGTGTGTGTGTGTGAGAGAGAGAGAGAGAGGGGAAGAAAGAAAGCGAGAAAGAGAAATAGAGAAAAGAAACTCTGGTCTGTGGTGCTGTGATGACAGAAAACAACAGATGAAGGTCAGACAGTAGACATGAACATTCTGCACAGGCATTTTTATTTGACGTGTTTTCAGTTAATGCATCAGAACATCTGGGCCGAGAGAGGAAGTGCATGCAGGCTGCACACTGTGCCAGGGTCACTTATCAGCACAGGAATGTCTCACACACACACGTCCTCTCGCCTTCATCAGTCACCTGCTGGAGCCCTACACACACACCGGCCCTATAGAACCAATGACACACAGTATGTAGGCCCCAGGCAGACCTGTAGGTGGCAGGATGACTCAGTGTGTCAGTCACCTTTGAGTCGGTTGAAGTATTTGACTAAAAATACAAATAAATATCCTGCATGTGTCTCCAGATGTGGTGCAGCTTTGGTCAGTGGGTCGTCTGTATTCTCCTCACGAGTGATATTAGAAAGTGCCAACAGTGGCTCCCCTGGCCGCGCCCTCCTGGAGCAGAGCGACTGATCCAAGGGAGTTACAGAGAGCACGAGTCACATGACCAAAGCCTGTGAGTGTTTCTGTATGGAACGCTCGCAGAGAGGCGATGGACATTGTGTTCTGTTTCACCGGACTGTTAAAAGCTGGTTTCAGTAGTTTGGGAGTGGGCAGACAATCTGTTGAAGTTTCCTTGAGCCAGGTGCCAAATCCCTGCCACCTTCAGAGCATTGTGCTGCAGCGAAGGGGGCTACACTAGACTATAATGGCTCCCATATGGATCAGTAATCAGCCAGCCATCTGTATTGTATGACATCTAACGCTCAATCTCTGATCCCTCATCTGCTGCAGACTAAATGTGTGCGGCCCCAGGAACAACGTCTACTGCTGCCCGGGCTGGAAGACTCTGACCGGAGGGAACCAGTGCATTGTTCGTGAGTAGCACCTCACTTATTCCACCGCAGAGGGAGAGGGAGCAGTATGTGGCAGCCGCAGGTCGGACAGAACTCTACGCTGCTGTCAGGCTCCATCAGCACCAGCAGGAGCTTTCACCACACAGAGCCCTGCTGTTTTGTGTTCTCGCTGTGCAGCCGTGACTATTTTACAGCCGCGGTGAAAAACGAGCGCCGTTAGTTTGTGAATGTGATGGAAAGAGCAGCGTGGATCTGAATCCCACATGGACCAGGACTGAACACTCACTGAGTCAGTTGAAGACTTTGTTGAGGTGAACGTTGTTACTGCAGTCACATTTTAGACTTTAGATGAAACTACACACACTCTGAACTCCTGCAGGTCACTTAGTTATACTGTTAGTTTCTGCTATAGAGGCATTAAGGACAAATCAGGGTTTATATCTTTATATTACTGAATTAAAGGGGTTCATTTATTATCAGAATGCAGCATTGGCTCAGTGTGGACTTGATTACATTTATAATGGTAATCTTTGCTTATTTACACATCTTGGTATGAAGTTAGACTCTTACAAGGTTTAGGATATAAAGGTTTCAGATAACTATCTCTTAATAAGTCCTTTTAATGCTTTATAGTTCACCAAAAACACAAATAAAGGCCCTTTATGGGAATGAAACCAAGAAGCCCTCAGGTTGAGTCACTTTGTTTTGGTTCCAACAAATCTGCAGCTGTAAATATTACAAACATGTTGATGAATGCGGTCTGATGTTGGTCCACACACATCACTATGTCCTCCCTGAAGGTAAGAGGTCAAACCTGATGAATTCAAGACCCAGGTGGATTTGTTTCACAACCTGGCAACCCAAAAGCATTGTCACTGATCTATCAAGCGTCCATGAATGACTTATTAACAGTGAACGCAGGTATTTCCCCTCTCTGCTCCGTAGACATGGCCGGGCTCTGCTGTTGTCTGATTGCCGTCTGGCTGGCCGCATGCCTGTCACGGCTCTAATGACATAGTTTAGCAGTGGGGTTCGGGGATTAGGGGTCAGCGGCTGGACTCTACCTGATGAGAGCTGCGACAGGCAACCCTGCCAGCGGCCGTCTGTGGGAAAGGGAACAACACGCCTCGGCTAAACACACACGGGTACACCAGCGTGGCAGGAGAACTCAACTGAGAAAATCTAGCAGGGCGCCGCTGCCAAGGGAGCTTCTCTAACTTAACCATGATGAGGGTTAAAAAAGACCATTTGGCAATATTTGTAGTGCGGTCTGTTTGCGTTTAGAAATATTACAGATGAGAGTTCAGTCAGAGGTTTAGTTCATGGCCCGAGCTTCACCAGATGAAACTGTAACCCGAAATCTAAAACCCCGAGCAGACAGGCTGACAAGCAACAGATACATAACTTGAATTTTCTCTCAAGCACAATCAGGAAAATTCCTGTGTGATTATGCCGAGCGGGAACATAAAGTGTATCCACTGTTTGTGTTGTGCCTCAGTGGTGCAACAACTCGGGGGACTTTCTTCTTCTGCATATTTTCACACCGTGTGAAGTTTTGTCACGTTTCTCTTTGCAGCAATCTGCCGGAGTTCGTGCGGAGACGGTTTCTGCTCCAGACCCAACATGTGCACTTGCCCCACCGGCCAGATCGCCCCGTCCTGTGGCTCCAAGTCAGGTAGGTTAGACAGCACCTGACCGTCTACCTGCATCACACACATTCACACAGATCTCTCGTCTATACAGGAAGTGGATGAATTGGTACTTAGCCAATCGACAAGCAAACGAATGGGATGATTTATGTAAATATGTGAGCATGTTGAAACTAAAGCCATCAGACCCGGACCACACCCCTGTCTTTAATTGTTTTTGAAAGCAGCAGCTGATATACGTCCCTCTGTAGCCACTGAAGTCTTCCTCTTAGACCACAGTGTTCCACTTGCGTCCACTAATGCCACTTTCATCCTCCTCCTCCTCCTCCTCCTCCTCTTTTCCTCGTCCCCATCATGAGTAATGAGCAGTAACTAGCATAGTAGGAGAACACGAGCTATAAAGCCAGAGGAGAGGCCAGAGGAACCTGCAAACATCCCTTGATGCTGCCCCAAGATTGCAGAAATTGATATGTGTTGCAATCATGCTTTTGCAAATAGCGGTCAGTCTCTTGAAAAGTGGGTTGAAAGGGTGTGTGTGTTCTTTGGAAGAAAGCCACAGTCAACATCTCCGTGGCCATGTGACTCTCTGCTCGCCGCTCACAGCGCTTCTGCAAGATGTGCTCATCTGTTTACACTCCAGTAATTTCAAGGAGAATTATATCTGCATTTTGTTTATGCTGTAATTCTAACATGCTGCGTCTGTTTGTGTAATGAGTTTAACTCTCTGTGTCCGTGTGTGTGTGTGTGTGTGTGTGTATTGTTCTGCTCACAGTCCAGCATTGTAATATCCGCTGTATGAACGGGGGAACATGTGCTGAGGACAACTGCCAGTGCCAGAAAGGCTACGTGGGAAATCACTGCGGACAACGTAAGGATGGCCCTCCTGACCGCTCACACACACACACACACACGCACAGCTGCATGAGTCACATTCAGGCTGAGAATCCGGTCGAATTTAAGAGAGAAACGCGCAACAAAAGCTAATTTTCTTTTTTTTCTCCTGTTGTCAAATTCCCTTGCACATTTCACGTGGGCTTCACACGTAAACTGTTCCAAACCCAGGCCGGTTTCTTGAAGCAGAAGGGGAAAAACTCAGCAAAAAGTGGGAAAATGGAGGAAACCTCAGGAGAGAGAGTTCAAAGGGAGAGATCTGATTTCTGAGAACAACCAGTGGTTCAATATGAACCACAGGTGGGGAAGAAGAGCGGCGTAATGATACAGGAAGTAAAGATACATCAGCCCTGATCCACTGAGATGATGTCCAGGAACACAGAGATGATGTCGTCAATATAGAAATGTAAAACACATATAGAGGAGCACCATGATGGGCTCCAATCCCTCCGTTCATGGAGGAGAGGGCAGCCTGGACCATGCACAGGCCAAACTCAGTGGGTGGTTCAGGTTTCTTCTCATTTCAGTTTGTGTCATCTCATGTTTTCCTTCTTCTCCTCCTCCAGCGGTTTGTGAGAACGGCTGTCAGAACGGAGGAAGGTGTGTGGCTCCAAACCGATGTGTGTGCACCTACGGCTTCACGGGGGCCCAGTGCGAACGAGGTAAAGAGCAGCAACGCAGCAACACTGCCACTCATCCTGCATCACACTGTCACTCCGCCTTCACCACATCCACCGCTCACTCCTGCTTAAACGCCTTCTCAAGCCGCTCACGCTGCTTCGGTGCAACGGCCAGTCGTTGTTGAATGGCGGTTGTTTTTGTGACTAGAGACGATTCTTGCTCAGTCATACCACGGACTCCAGGAATGTGGTTTGTTGTGGAGCATTTGCATGTCAAGCCTGAGCTCAGAAGTGACCATTATTTTCCACATCTGCTCTGAAATGATGCTCGGGGGAATGTAATGTCTTTTTAAATGTGCGCTGTTTGTTAACTCGAGACCTCCCAACCTCCTGTGGTTGCAATCTGGCACATGTGAGCAAAGTCTCCAAAGTATACAAGCACACGCAAACTGAACTGCACCGTGTGCCTCTGTGAGTGTGGCGTGTGTGTGTGTGTGTGTGTGTGTGTGTGTGTGTGTGTGTGTGTTTGGGAGCATTCACTAAACACACACTGGGGGTCTGCGGCGGTGATGACCTTTGGAGGTCAAAGTGGTGACCTTGTAAAGCTAATATTTAGGCTGACAGCAGACCTTCTAATTACTAATGTTCCTTTTAACAAGAGCAGGCTTTAAAGGCCCGTCAGTCACATCAGGATTAGGATGCGTCCTCTGGTTTAAGTTGGAGTTTCCTCCCACCCAACACGTAACAGGAGCGTATCTGGTTGCCTGGTGGGCCAGCGCCAGGCCTTATCTGCTGAACATACTTCGACATGTTTGACTTTGGTTTCCTCTTTCCCCTGGAAGCCTGGACAATGAGTTTCTGAGACGGGAAGAGAAACCTGAACGAAGCAGCTTTAGTGCTTGGCAGGTGATCGTATGTATATGGAGGTGAAAGGAACCTCAGACAGGCTGTGGACATGGAAACATGAGTGACACAAGGCTGACTGATGTGTGTGAACATGGAAACATGAGTGACACGAGGCTGACTGATGTGTGTGAACATGGAAACAGTTAGAATAGAATGTATGGACGAAAATGATAGTAGAAACTTACAGTACTGGTATCTGTCATCTAAACACACGGATTGGAATTTTTGGAATTGCACCTCATGAAATTCCACATTGTTTTTTTATTTTATTTAAAATTTAAGAGAATTGTCTGTTCAAAATTCATGTTAATTGTCAATTTCTGAAATCAATTTATATTAAATGATTATGCAACATGAATGCATATTGTTCTCCTAATCACCTTGTTCAATTAAATTAAGTTTATAATTGTATTTATTTATTTAAATGTAATCAAGTTTAAGGGATTCTGGACAGGGATTTATATCCATGACATGTTCATTAAAAATTTAAAAAATTGGCAGATATATCTTCATCAAACCTTCACCTCCATTGTTCATCATCACCTTATCTTCTGTATGTCCCATATAAACACTGAGGCGTTTGTGTGGAGGTTTCAGTGTGTGTCTGGCTTCACTGTGTCCCCTGTGGTGGACGTACAGTGTTCCTGCATTAGAGTGGAGTGTGTGTGTGTGTTCCTCTGTGCTGCGTTTGGTTGCAGCAGCAGCAGCAGCAGCAGCAGAGGCAGCAGGCTTGTGGATATGGTGACATTTTGGGTTAAGTTACTTTCACTGGAATTTCCTTGGCTGGTGTCCATTCTCTCCCGAGAGAAACGCCATTGTGCTCTCACGGGCACAAATATACTCATGGAGCTCATGTACACACAAATACACACACACACACCCACACACACTTGCCCATTCACACACCCACACAATGTTTTTAATGCAATTTACAGAACCTTGTCCCAT